>NC_049911.1:14919604-15018120 GCF_001411555.2 Juglans regia | reverse complement strand
ATTCTAGTTGATATCTTGTCTTATTGCTACTGTTTCATTCATATAATTTCCTTGATTCACGTGCCATTTTTTTTTTTCATTCCTTCCGTGTTTCTCTTATTCTTGTTTCTTGGACTTAATTACTAGTTGGGATAAAACAAGGTTGCTTTGTCTTGGTTGAGTCAATTAGTTCTTAAAGAACTTGAGTGGGAAAACTCTTGAGGTAAAAGGCAAGAGGGTGTGAGATTATTATCGAGTAAAAAGCCAATTCAGAGTTACACACGAGTGGAGTGTCATTATTTGAGTGTAAACACGTAAGGGAGTGTGTGAGGTTTTTCACTAACATTCTTTTTGTGCAGCACATTATGATGTCTCATAGGAGTGACTCATCACCAAAGGGGATGGTAGATAACACATCCTTTGTGTTGTAAGTCATGCAACAACAGTTTGAGAAGTTGAACTTGGTGTTGGGTGAAGTGAGGGATAGGATGGATTATCAAGATGCGGTAATTAGAAATCTTCATGGCAGGAGAGATAGGAGGCGTCCCAAGTTTAGTGTTGAAAATGGGTATGAGAATGAAGAGTATGGTGATTCTCTTGTTACCAGGCATGCACTCAATACACAAATTAAGATGGATGATATAGAGCAGCAGAGTGAGAATATTTTTCATACTAGATGCCACATCAACAACAAGGTATGTAGTATGATCATTGATTTGAGGAGTTGTATTAATTTGGCTAGCATGAGAAAGAAGAGTATGGTGATTCTCTTGTTAAGATGGATGATACAGAACATCAGAGTGAAAACATTTTTCATACTAGATGCCACATCAACAACAAGGTATGTAGTATGATCGTTGATTTGAGGAGTTGTATTAATTTGGCTAGCACTACTTTAGTTGAGAAATTGAATTTACGTACCTTGAAACACCCTAGACCATACATGTTGCAGTGGTTGAGTGATTGTAGGGTGGTTAGGGTAAATAAGCAAGTGCTAATTTCTTTTTCAATTGGGAAATACCAAGATATGGTGCTTTGTAATGTAGTGCCTATGCATGCTAGCCATATTTTGTTGGGAAAGCTGTGGTAGTATAATAGGAAGGTGATCCATGATGTAAGGAACATGTACAGTTTTGAAATGGATGGAAAAACAATCAAACTTGCTCCTTTAACTCCAACACAGGTCCATGGGGACCAATTAAAATTGAAAAGTGAGGTTGCTCAAAAAAGAAAAAGTAAAAATGAGAGTGATAAAAAATTAAAGAGTAAAAGTGAGAGTGATCAAAAAAGAAAAAAGTGAAAAGGAGATTGAGCTAAAAAGCAAGAGTGAAAGTGAGATTGAGCTGAAAAAGAAGAGTGGAGGTGAGAGTGAAAGTGAAATTGAGCAGAAAAACAAGAGTGAATGTGAGATTGAGAAAAAAAGAAATAATGAGGCTGAAATGGAGAAAGAGAGGAAAATGAGAGAGAAAAAAGAAGAGGATGAGACTAAGACCTCAAGAAAAAGAGAGAATGAGTTGAAAAATAATTATGAGGTCGAAAGTACAAAAAAAGATGAAGAAAAAGAGAGTGACAAAAAAAAAAAGAGTGAAAAGGAAAAAGAGTGTGAAAGGGAAAAAGAGAATGAAAAAGAAAAAGAGAGTGAAAAGAAAAGAGAGAGTGAAGAAAGTGAGAGAAAAACAAAGAAAAAAAATGAGTTTTTATGCTGAGACGAGTTTTAATACTAACGAACTTGACGTATGTTTGCCTAGTACTGTTGTCACTTTGTTGTAGGGATATGATGTCGTGTTTCCTACCGGGGTGTTTAGTGGATTGCCACCTATTAGGGAGATAGAGCACTACATTGATTTTGTGTCAGGTGTGATAATTCCTAACCAACCTTTCTTTGAAGAACATGAGTTTTTGACACACTTAAAGGGACAAGGTAAGTTATTGACTAGAATGCGTGATAAGCAGGAGGATTGTATTGGGACTTTTCCTCATGTATTCAAATACACACAATGTATGAAAAATTTTGTGGCAAGAAAGTATGTCATCGTCTTCATTTTAGATGCAAAATTATTGAGACTTGAATATGATAAGGAATTGTATGCTAATGATGATGACTTTGCTAGTATGTATGGAACATGTGAGAAAGCATCGTTTGGTAGGTTCTATAAACTAGATTGGTACATGTTTAGAGAGAATAGATTTTGTGTGCCTACTAATTTTATGCGTAAGTTGCTTGTGTGTGATATATATGGTGGTTTGTTGGGTAACTTTGGTGTAATGAATACTTTCAATGTGTCGCATGAACGTTTGGGGGAGTATCATTTGCCTTTCATTGAGTTTGCATATAATTGGAATGGTCATTTTGGTGTAAATAAGATTTTAAACGTGTTGCACGAACGTTTGTGGGAGTATCATTTACCATCCATTGACTTTTTGCATGAATGTTTGCGGGATTATCATTTGCCTTTTATTGAGTTTGCATATAATTGGAGTAGTCATTTTGGTGTAAATAAGATTTTAAACGAGTTGCATGAACGTTTGTGGGAGTATCATTTGCCATTCATTGACTTGTTGCATAAACGTTTGCGGGAGTATCATTTGTCTTTCATTGAATTTGCATATAATTTGAGTGGTCATTTTGGGGTGAGGAGGACTTTAGATGTGTTTCATGAACATTTGTGGGGGTATTGTTTGCCATTCATTGAGTTTACATATAATTGGAGTGTTCATGCTATTTCTAAATTTTCACCTTTTGAAATTGTTTATAGACTTAATCCATTTACTCTTTTAGATTTAATGCCTTTACCTGTTGATGACAGGAGTAGCTTGGATGAATTTTTTCAAATTCCTGAACAAATTAATGATGATGCATATGAAATGGATCTTCCAAGTATATATCATGTTTCTGCTATTTTTAATGTTACTAACATTTTTCCTTTTGATCCAGTGGAGATTCGAGGTCAAATCTTTTTGAAGAGAGGGGGAATGATGTGAACCAAAGTGAGCCTAGTCTTAAAGATCTTTCGCAAGTTCCAGATGGGTCAATCACAAGATCAAGAGCCAAGAAAATCAATGAGGCGATACAATCTATTTGGGAAGAGTATAGCAAGAGCGCAACTTGTTTAATTCATTTAAATGACTTATTTTATTAGTTTAGAGGACTTAAGGGGGTGCACCTATTTAAGGGCAAGTTGAGAAAGTTATTATTTCCTATGAACTAGGATTTTTGGGATGACCTTGTATTTTGGCCAATGGCTTATTTAGAAAGTTATTTTTTAGGAACTAGGGTTTCAAAAGGTTACTGTAGCCGAGTTACTGTAGCGCCGTACTGTAGCCGAGGCACTGTTCACTCATGGGTATTTTTGGAAGATGGGGCATTATTTTGGCTAGGGTTTTAATTAGGTTTTAGTTTAAATACTCTTTGTTGCCTCATGTTAATAAGTTTATGAAATTTGATGAATTTATTCATTGTGAGTTGAGTTTTACTCTTCTTGTTCTTAAATGAACTTTTAAACTTATCAAAGGTAAATCACAACCTTTGTGACGTTCCTCATTTATAATCTGGGTTATTGAGACGGGTTCTTCAATGGGTCTTGATTTTAATATAATCTAGATTCTTGAAACAAGTTTTCATTGGGTCTAGGTTCTCCATCCATTGACTTGACTTTGGCTTTCTTGATGTGTTTTCAAATTGATTGTGGATTCAAGGGGTTTCATTCCCGCGTGTTCATATCACATATCGTTGCCCTCCCTCACTTCGTCTTCCGTTAGACCCACATGAACATCCCTATGCTGTTTCTTCAGCGTCCTTCGAGCCTCCCTCCCAAACAGAGTCCTTTTACACAGCTTCTTCTTCACATCTTCTTCTTATTCTTCTAACTCAGATCCAAAGCCATGGAGGTGCAGAGAATCGATGGGAACAAATGACAGTGCTCCAGAGATGTAACTCTTGATCAAAAGTACTGCGAACGACACTGTCACAAAAGTCGTTCGCATTCAAGAAAGCCTGTGGAATTACAAGCTCAGTTGAATAAAGACAACGACAAGAACAAGGACGCTTCCAAGCTTTATCAAAAGCCTAATTTTTGAACCGGATAGATGATCACAGATTCACAAGTATCCATCTTCTCCCAAAACGATGGGCACCGCCACATCATGCGAACAACCCTGGTAGGTAGGTTAGGGTTTCATAAATGCTCTCTCTTTTTCCCCTAATCTAATTGAGACCTAACCATTCTTTGTTTATATTCATTATATTATTCTCTTTTTTTTTTGTTCTTATCCAATATCATTAATGAATTATGTGACATGGGTCATTGAATTTTTTCTTTTGTAAATAAATTAATTTTGTTAGTTGACCCGTGAAGGTGCCTGGAGGGGTTCATGAATGGAGAAATGGTCTCCGTGGCTGCCTCAAACAAAGAGTACCATTGGCAGCAAATGATGCAGACCAAAGTGGGAATAAACAAGGATGATACCACCATCTGTGACACATCTGTTGCTTATAATCGAGGAGAAGCTACAACTTTCATCCCATACACTACTACCAATTTATATGAGAGATGAAGAAGAAGACGCTAGACCACGCGAAGACTAAGACGCAAGTTCCAGATGAAGAATGAGCTTTGTTTTGGTCTGAATGTCTTTCTTTAGATTTCATCTATTTTTTTTAATATATCACACGTCAGTCGACTCCCCAGCCGTTGCGCTCCAGACTGTACCTAGAATAACTGATTCTTCTTCTTTCTTCGGTGTCCTCTTCTCTTCATTTTTATTTCTTTGCACTTTTGGTCTCTCCGCAACGACGCTAAAAACTTGACTCATTAAGAAATGAGCAGAACAAAAACTATCCCAAATGCAAGAGAGTATCGCGTAATAATTAAGAATAAATTTATATATCATCTCCTCAGGAAAAATGCTTAAAACTCAAACTCGTATAAAATGGTAAAAATATTTACATGAGAAAATAAAAATAAAAGTGATCATATGTATAATGAATGGAGGAGTGCAATGAAAAAGAAAAATTTACTGTCGTGAACCAGATTCATGTTTGTTGGAATTGAGTGCAGCGATGAAAAGTAAGAAATTAAAATGCAAGACAGTAAATTAAAATTATTATAATTAATAAACTGAAATTTAAAAAAGCAAGAAAAATAAATGACATTAATTTAAATTGCAGAAATTAAATGTGCAAGAAAATTAAATGACATAAATTTAAATTGTAGGAATTAAAAGTGCCAGAAAAATAAATGACAGAAATTTAAATGCTGGAATTTAAAGTGTAGGAAAAATAAATGACAGTAAATTAAATGCTAGAATTAAAAGTGCGAGAATAATAAATGACAATAATTTAAATGAACTAAAATTAAAATGAAAGCTTAGAGATTACAATAATTTATCATAACTTCAAACTGAAATAAAATAAAAATAAAACTAAAAATAGAAGCTCTAGGTGAAGGAGGAAAGCTCAGTAACAACAATTGATCCATTAAGTTCTCAACCGTACTCCCTCACTTCACCTAAGGTGATGAGAAATTCTATAGACAACCAGCCTCCGTTCGCTACGGCCTCCGTTTGCCGCGGCCTCTGTTCGTCGCGGCCTCCTTTCGCCGCGGCCTCGCGGTTGATGTGGAATTATTTAAAAAAAAAAACAGAAATTGAATGAATCAAAGACAGTTCTCGAAGTCCTTCGTCTTCGACTCATCGAAACCGCCATCCCCACGAACATAGAAGCCATTATCTTCCCCCCGCTCCATCGTCTTCTCCCCATCGTCTCCAAATCACAATGGACCTCTCATGGCGACTGCAGACCTCTCTCTCACCCACCACGACGACTATGACTCAAAGATCTAGACTGTGTGACGACAGCGACCGCAACAACCAGAATCCTTCACCCATGATGGTGACCACAGACGGAATGCTTCACTCCCTCTCTCTGGTTTCACTCTCGTATGAACACAGAAGACACAGACCAGAAAGACAAAGCTTGGGAGAAGATGAAGCTTGGGAGAAGACGAAGCTCGAGCCAAGACGAGGAGAATATAGATCAAGAGAAGACAGGTTGAGCTTTGACAACTAAGGCGAAGACGAAGCTTACCCATTTCGTTTCTCTCTGCTTTCATTTTCTTTATGTCTGTCTTTTTTTTTCTTTTTAAATAATTCCACGTCAGCCGCGAGGCCGCAAAGGGGACGCAGGCCGGTTGCCTATAGAATTTCTTTGTTCAAGATAAAAAAGAAGACTCTCTACTCTACTCCAACTCCTACTCCTAAAATCTAACCCTACTCTAACGAGTTTTCTTCGTCCGTTTCCAAGCCCTTTTATAGGCTTCAAAAGCCTCATGTGAACATGATGCTTTTGGCATTTGTCCATTGCGAAAATTGTATTTTTTTTCTTCACGTGTTGTCCATCAAAAAGCTTTCGGCATGATTCCTCATCTATGCTCTTTCTTTTTCCCAGCGTGTGGGTCTGCATTGTCTTGTTTACCGCATCTTTCTTTTTTTTTCTTATTTCCTTTCGGCATTCCATGTCCGACTTTCCACATGTTTCTACAAACTCTTCACTTGTTTGTATTTTAATCGGGGCTCATCTTTCTTGTCGCAAGTCTAGACGAAAATGTTGCCTTTCCAAGCTATTTTATTTTATTTTTTTATTCTTCTTCCAGCCGAAAGGTATACACCTGGCGTGATTTCTATATGGGTGTCTTCGAGCATTCCCACTGGATTCTCCATAAATTTCTTATAATTTAACTAAAAATCACATTCCCTAAAAGTTTTTCTTAAATTTTATTTATCTTTTAAAAACCTCCTACATCTCATTCTCCATCCCTATCTCTATTCTATTAAAAAATATTTCTCTATTTTTTTTTTCTTCTCTCACTTCAATTTATAATCTTAACTACTAACTCTTTTGTCTTATTATGTTATTTTTAAATATCACATTCTATTAAATACTTATACGATTTTGACTACCAAATACAGTATTATTTTTCAAACCGAAATCCGTATTAACATTCTATTAACATTTTTTCTCCTTTTTCTAACTGTAAGATTTTGAAGACTTTCTCAAACGGTAACAATTTGAACTCCTACCTCCAACGGTAACTGAATTTGTCTTTTCTCCAACGGTAGCTTTTTTTCTCTAGTCTCAAACGGTAACATTGTTTGTCCTATATGTAATGGTAACTTTTTCCTCTGTAAATACGCATTTTGTCTTCATTCACATTCTCACTATCTCAAGTCTCATTTGATCTAAAGAACCTAAATTCAACAATCTCCCTTGAGATCCCACTCCCTTCATCAAATGGCTCGTACATTCTTTCTCAAATTGCTCACATACTTATCCTCTGAAGATGAGTTGGATGTTGTTCTTAATAACGAGGTCGATGGACAGTCATCGAGGCATCGTGCCAATCGCCAATGCCATAAGTTTATTCGGCATGATCATATTCAAGGGCATGAGCGTCTATTTCGTGATTATTTCACAGAAAATTCAATATATTCCTCGAATTTATTTAGAAGGAGATTTCAGATGAGTCGTTCCTTATTTCTCCATATTCTAAATGAGGTAGAGTCTTATGAGCCGTAGAGTCTTACGAGCTATCCCCTCTCTCGAGAGATACGAAACACTGCAAATGACCCAATAAGACAATAGATTAATGAATGGATAACTACAAACAATGATAAATCATATTCCATAACCACAAACTCAACCAAATTCTGCTCAAAACCAATAACCCCACAAATTCCATAAGCATAAACTCCATCAAATTCCCTCAAAACCAAAAATCCCACACATTTCATAACCACAAACTCCACCAAATTCTCCTTCAAAAACCCACTGAAGAGTATACTCAATAAGCGACAATCGCAAACCACAAACAATCCATCAACAAAATTGGTTGGATAGCAATGAGAGAAACAAATTAAAAAAAAAAAAATCTATGTGAATGTTTAGATGAAGTCAAACGGTTGGTTTCACAATGAGAGAAACAGAGTAATTGAAAAAAAACAGAGATAATTTTCCATAAGTTTCTCGCCAATCAAACACTCAAGAGAGACAAAATAATACAAAGAAATCAATGGCAACTCAAGAATAAAAATGAGAAGCGGTTTCCTCAAACAAAGCCCAAAATCATAAACTAAAGAGAGTGAAAAAAAAAATTGCAAATCATTGTCTACATTTCCATAAGTTTCTCGGCAGCAAACAACGAAGAGAGCCAAAATAATACAGAGAAATCAATGGCAAAGTAAGAATAAAATGAGAAGCGGTTTCCTCAAACAAAGCCCAAAATCATAAATCTAAACGAGACTGAAAAAGAAAAACAAAATGCAAATCAGTGAAAGTGACCCATAAATTTCTCGGTAGCCAAACAGCGATGACATCGCCCATAAACACACAGAGTTGAAGACCTTCTATTGAAGCTTACCTTGATCATGGCGTCGGGAGGAAGAAAAATCGGAAGAGAGAAACAGAGAAGGAGAGAGATATTCCAAGAAAATGAGGGAAAATGAGGGAAGAGATAAACGATTTTGCTTTTAAAGAAACCAAAATCAAACTTACCAAAATTGCCAATGGAGAGGGGCTGCGCTTGTTGGTGTTGCGGGGGAGGGGCCAACCGAGCACTACAAGGAAAAAGGCTTTTAGCGGCCTTTTTTCATTTCTCGCAAAAGAAAACGATGCAAATAGTCCCTTTTTGCGACAACATCGAAGTTGCCGTTGAATAATACCACGTAGACATTAACATTGCGAATGAACAGTAAAATTATTTATCGCGGCGACATTTTTACTTATTACATCCAATTTTTTGTCGCAAGATACTTTCATCTATGTCGTCGACAATCTTATTTGCAAAAGAGAATTTATTACGGCAATTTTTTAATAAACGCCGCAATAAAACTTACATATATTTTTCCCCAAATTTGATACGGCCATTCGCGTTTTTCCGTTTTGCTCATTCTCCTATTGCTTCCCACCATCATCTTCCTCCCTTCGTTATTTTCCTCTCGATGTTCCCTTCCCAAATCGAAGACGCCTTCTACCAATTTGTTTACTGAAGGTTTGTTCCCCGAATCATAAGGTAACCGTCAGAAAATCTCGAGCCCTATCATTTTAGTTCATTCCATTGTCTTCAATCTGTTAAAAAATCTTAGGGTTTATGGCTTGTTTTCTCAAAATTGTTGTTTTATCTTAATTACACTCTATTCAGCATAGATATCCTTCAAAATCACCATGCCAAGACTGGTCCGAAAGGATCCCACCATTAGCCAAGATGGAAAGCACGTTTCGATTTGTGGGAGGAGCGAGAAAGCCGAATTCCTTGTAGTGGGGTCTTGCATTAAGGTATTTTTTTTACTATGTAAAAAGACTCATTGAATATTTATATCCAATATTTTGAGACCTGTTGTGAAATTCTTGTGATGTAATGAGGAAGTAAGGTCATTCTGTGCGAATGTTCATTGCAGTAGTAATGCCACTTTTACTGTATGTCTTGCTTGCCACCCAATGATGCCGAAACAATGAATTTTGTCGGTAACATGTGGATGTGGTTGATTATTGAAGTATAAATTTTTTCTATGATTAACTTATGTTAATAGTAGTATTTGTTCAAAATAGTAATAAATAGTATAACTTATTATTATTCCTGTTGTGTAGTGGGCCTAAACTTAATTGTCCATATTATTATTTGAATATGCTCAATGTTTCATTTAGATCACCTATGGCCTTGAGTCAATCATCATGCGTTGATGATGAGTTGCAAATGGAAGCACCAATTTGTTGGTGTGGCTTGAAAGCCCCATTAAAGACCTCTCATACTAGCAAAGATCCTAGAAGGAAATTTTATGGCTGACCGAAGTATAACACAGTAAATCATATTTTTTTATCATAATTTTGTATTACTTTTTCACTTGTCATATTTAACGTTTGCTGAATTGACAATTTGTATGCAAGGAGAAGCAATGTGGCAATTCTTTATATGGGCATATATACTTGCACTAGTAGAGGAGAAAATTTGCACAAGAGAGAATGTAGCTCGAGAAGGGAGGACGATTTATTGTTACGCGAGTATGAAGTTCAGAAAACGAAAGATAAACTAGTTGAGAGAGAGTGTGTCCTTTACAAGCAAGAGGAGAAAATTGAAAAGTAGTTCGTAGAGAATAGATGTGCATAGATATTATTATGTACTTATTGGGTGTTATCAGTTGTAATAATTTTTGGTTGGCTTGTACTATAAATGTATTTTAAACAAGTTTGGATTAACTTATGTTAATAGTACTATTTGTATTAATGAATCCCATGTATTATTATTTCAAGTATGATCCTTATTTATTCACAGGCTTACTCAAAGTTCACACAAACACTCACCAGTGATCACCACCCACTAATGTAAACAGCTTTCCAACCTTCCAAAATAACAATGTATGCATGGTTGGAACAAATAACATGTATGAATCCCATGTATTATCATAATTTCCTACACCCTGCAACTAACATCCAAATCTTCTTTAACGTTTAAGACTACAAATAAATTGGGTGACATCACAAATCCTCCTGATTCCATCCATTTCTTGCCTGAAATTTGAATTAATTGATAAAAAAAAAAAAAAAAACATCACAATCTTCCAACATCGATAAAAATACATGGCAACACCCAAAATATCAAAATACATCATAGTCTGCACATAAACCATCATAGTCTCCCAAACATTACACATAAAAGTATAAAACTGATTTTCCTCCCAAAATACATAATAGTCTCCCAAACTACACATAAAACATTAAAAAGACCAAACTACAATCTTGGATATTACAGTCTCCCAAAATATATCAATCTTCTTGGAGCATCTACTCATTGTCAAGTGGCGTTGGTTGTGCGACAGTACTGCACTGTGTTATAACAGTAAAATCATCATTGCCTGCACTGAGTACCTTAATAAATTTAAGATACCAAAAAATAACTGGGTACCTTAATAAATTTAAGATACCAAAAAAAATCATTAGAAATTGCTTATGAACTAAGTGGGAAGCAATATAGAATTTATTTACAGAAAAATGTATTACCTGACCACTTTTTGGAGCATCCGATACCTCACATTGCTCAGATGTATCATCAAATATTTTCTGGCGTGTCTAAATAAATTTCAAATACAGAAATACACATCCATTAGAAAGAAATATGCATGCAATAGGAAGAAATAGCATGGAGTTAATAGTAATAAAAATTTATTACCTGTTTCTTCTTTCGCCTAGTCATAACCTTCTCCACAGCCCGAACTCTCCGCATTAGTCGACGGAGTGTAGATGGACGTTGTTGGATACAGTGTCATTGGTGGGGGCTGCAATCATGCACGGTGTTAGAACTGGTAACAATGTAGTTTCGGAAAAAAATTTAAAGTTCACACATTTCTCAACCTGGCTACCCCATGCGTATGTATATGAATTCAGATATGCATTTGGATGCATCATAAATGGAGGATAGTAAGCATTTCTTGGACAGAGAGAGTCCTACAATACACAAATAAAAATACATTAACTAGTTGGAATTGAGACACCCACCTTCCTTTTATGAATGACCAATGTATCATACCTGAGTCGGTGGAATTGGTGTAGAAGGCCTGGGTGACCTTTTATCTTCCTTTTTGTCCATCACGCTATTTCAACTGAGTTTTTAGATCGACATTACATGAAAAAAAAATTAATCCAATATTAGTTATCATAATATTGAATCGATCAAGATTGAAAGCAAAAATGAAGAACTTTAAAAGCTTTGCAAATAATATCATTTCTTGACTTCAATCTTTGTGATATAAAGCATTGCAAAGAACTTCAAATGTTCCCAATATCTTAGTTCACTATTTCATGCTTCTCTCAGCGATTTGTGGGTCCATGATAAGAAGTGAATCCTGATTCTCACCCTTCCTTCCATATGTCATGCTTACTTCTACATTTTGTTTTTTGTTTGGCCGCCAAATGCTTTCTAACTATACCCATTTGTGATATATTGTCTTATCTTATCGGTAACTCTCTCATGGAATGTAGAGCAAGAGAGAGCGAAAACTAAAGGGGAAACATCTCAAAGTCCCATCTCCAAAATAGATCTTTCTAATGTTTTAAATGCGTGGCATTCTGCAGGCTTCTGCACTGGCAAGTAAATGTAACGCCCCGGTCCCGTAGGGATCGAATAGTTACTCCCTATAACTTAAAACTCACAATTCATTAATATATTTATAGACTCCAAAATATAAAGTCATCAGAATACTACAAAATCTCTTAATAAAATCCACCAATTCTCAAAAATCTTCTATGAGTAATCCACTATACTTAAATAATCATCTCACCAATACTCCATAATCTTGATCCTTAGCTGGACTATTCAAAATCATTTGAAAAATATATGGAGATAAGGAGTGAATTATCAACAACTAAGTAAGCAGATGACATATACTAGTGTGTAAACATGAG
Source organism: Juglans regia (assembly GCF_001411555.2). Taxonomy (NCBI): domain Eukaryota; kingdom Viridiplantae; phylum Streptophyta; class Magnoliopsida; order Fagales; family Juglandaceae; genus Juglans; species Juglans regia. Next base: position 15,005,693 of record NC_049911.1, on the reverse strand, counting down.
CATTTATAGAGTTAAGAATGCAGAACAAACTATTTTCATTCAGAATGCAGAATGCAGAATATTTGTTTTCAAAATGCAGCGTCAGAACATGTTGTCAAAAATATTAGAGCGAAAGTTAAAAAATATTCATAATCAAAATCCCTTTGGCATAGCATAAACTGAAACATCACATCTTATCTTATTATATCAGAACAAATACCATGTAACCCCCGTGGTAGGGTTGTGCAAATCCTGATAACTAACCAAGTAGAAACAGAATGTGAATCTTCCCCTTATTCATTCTCGGAGACCCAAGTGTGCACATAGGAAAGACCACGCAGAAAACCACTTTGTTTCCAAAGTGGGTGCACCAGAAATAGAAAAGTTGGTACCAACCTGAACAGAGGCCACAGTTTTACACCCGTGCTAAGGTCAGAATGGAACAGAAAAAGAAACAGAATGTTATGCCAGAGGTTTTCAAAAATTACATCAGATCATATCAAAGTACATAAAATCTTCAGAATAGAACAAAATCATATCACAACATAATTTATGCACAAAATTTCATATTCGCTCTCTTTTTCAAAGTTTAAAAACAGAATGTAAAAAATAAACTCATGTCTACACCAGTCATGACAGAAAATATTTTATTCTTAAACATAATCTCATGAGTAATGCAGAACAAATAACTGAGGTAGTTCAAATTTATTTTCATAACCAAAAATGTATATTTTCCAAAAATCAACCTTATCTCATTTTATTTTAATGCAAAGTCTAGCATAGGAACCCCGCTTACCTGGACTTCTTAACTTTTTCGAAATTTTTCTCAAAATGCCGAACAATAATTAAGCGTCACCTATAAAATAATCATGCAATTCTCGTGAATTTCTAATTAATCACTTATTTTGATATTTAATCCTAAACTTCTAAAATAACCTATTTACTTCCTCAAAACCTAAAATTACAAAACATCACTTTCTAAAATCATCAATGTTGATTTAATAACTTTGACTAAAATATTTATGAGTTTGACCTATTTATTATTGAAAACAAACTATAAAGTTTAATAGTAGATTATATAATTAAACCAAAATATTTTAAAATAAACCGTAACTATTTTTTTAAATAGACTAAATCATATCTAAAGTGTAAAAATAAGATTACACCAATATTGTTTACTCTTAAAATAAATCTTTACTTAGTAACATGTTAAAATACTTAAGATGTTCCGGTAAACATAAATATATTAGAGATTACTAACTCATATTAAAAGTTTAAAACACCATAACGCAACTTGCAGCTTAAAGGGTAATAATGTTATTTTATTTAATTAAACAACACATTATCCAAGTTATGTAAACTCATATTAACAAAAACTACCTTAACAAAAACTCATGTTACGTAAAAGCAAAATAGTAGTTTGTGAGGCAGAGGCTCATCGAGAGATTGAGAGCTCGACAGGCGGCGAGTTGGGCGGTTGTCTACGGTGGTGAGGGCGGTGGTTACGACAGAAAAAGGGTGGTTGAGCACGTGGGGCAGAAAGAGAGATGAGTGGGAGGAAAGTAGTTCAGCATGAGGTAGGTAGAGGTAGCTCACTGTGAGGGAAGGTGTCTGGCACTGGGTGCGGTGGTGGGTGGTGATCGCAACGGAGCACTAAGAGAGAGAGAGAGCAACACGGTGAGGGAGACGGATAGTGAGGGAAAGATGAAGAAATAGAGAACGGAAACTCATCGTGAATGGAGGAGCTGTGTATGGTGTGGAGAATAAGGTGGTTGTCTCGGCAGCGTCGCACATGCTAGAAGGAGTTGTGTAGAGAGCTGGGAGATGGACAGTGGCAACGTCGGCTACTGGGTGGTAAAGCCGCAACTCACGGTGGCTGAAATGAAGTGCTATGTTTTGATGAGAAAAAATAGAGGTCTTCGGTTCTCAATGCAGGTGGCTACCAATCTTGTGTGGGCTGGGTACGAAGGTGAAGGGCAGAGGTTTAAACGGCTGATGGTTGAGTGGGTCACGGCGGCTTATGGAGGTGTAGACTAGGTTCGTCGGGAAAGCGGCTACGATGGCTTCACGCGGCATGCAACACGATGCACGTTATACGGAGTAGGAAGGCAGAGGCTTCCTGATAGGTTGGCGTCGTGTTTTCCGAGTGGGTGAGTACCGGGCTGAGCTGTTTGCAAAGAGGAGTTGCTGCATGTGGAGTGGCTGTTGGGGGGCTGCAGATTCGTGCGACAGGAAGCTAAGGGAAAAAAAAAAGGTTGGTGGTAGCGAACGTAACAAAGGTAATTTCTCTATGCATGGGCTAATGTGTGTGTATATATATGTGATGTGGAAACCCTAGAGGGATGAGGGAGATGTGCGTGCAGATGGAAATAGAGTCGTGCGTGTGCATGGAGTGGATAAATAAAAAAATTACACTAGAGACGTGCAAGATCATGCATGCCGTGGATGAGAGGAAAACTTAGGGGTGAAAAATAGATGGAAAAATGAAACGTGCGGGGAAGTTAACGTGTAAAAAATAAAATAAATAAACAAATAAATAAATTGAGTTTGATTGAGTCCGGGTGTTACAATAAATATCTAGTTAAGCTTTCCTTCTTTAGTTTGATGAAAACCTAGGTTCAAACACAACTAATGCTATGTGGGTTTAAGCTTTCCTTCTGCACGGTATCTTTGTGCAGGCATATACCCTTTATTCTTTCACTTAAATACTTCTCAAAGTTTCTAAAAGGACTAAGTTACACAGGAAGAAACAAACACCACAACTATGATTTGTACTGACCCCAAGAAAATACGAAAACAAAACTGACACCACAACATAACTCCCAAGATATTTATTGCCATTTTTGTAATTCCTTTGGATCTTTTCTTCGCCATTCCCAGTCTTATAGGAATGTTGTGTTTTACACGGTCTAGCCTCCAACTCCACAGGTTTAAAGCAGTAAAATGGGAATTAGATCAAACGTCATCGTCTAAATAACACCCAAAGAATTAATAACACAAACTACTTTCAGATATAACAGGATTATCAAACTCGAAAGCAGTAAATCGCGCAAAAGGGTGACCTTGCGGGAATAGCACAACGCAGACGGTGGACGTGATAGAGCTCCATGTTTTGTGGCCCATGGCCAAGCCACTAGCCATATGGGAACAAGGCTAGACAACCCCAAAACAGCCTTAGGGGCATGCCTTGACATGCCTAGGGTGCCCAAGGGGGCTGGTGACCAAACCAGCCCATTCAGCATGCAGCCTGCACGCACAGCGCGCCACAGCACACATGCCGCGCACGCCTCGCCCCCGCGCGCACGCCCAGTATGCGCGCGCCCCAGCGCCCAGGTAGCCTGCCTAGGCCATGCCAGCCTGCACACGCCCAGACCAGCCCAGGGCCCTGCCAGCCACATCCCATCAGCCATCCTAGCCCATCCATGGGCTTATGCATGCCATGGGTCAACTTGACCCTTGCCAACTATGTTATTTTTAATTATTAATTTTTATTTAATTATTTATTTTTCAAGGGACCTATTGGGGGTTTCCAATTTGTATTCTCTATAAATAGGACCCTTAAGCATTTAGTTTACATCTTTTGAACCTTTGGCAAATTTCCTAAGTGGGTAGACTAGTTATTGAGATCACCCATCGGTGCTAGGCACTTGGGCTTTTTGGGTGCAATTTGTGAATCCCAAAGAGAGGATCACACCTTGCAATTCGTGAATAGGTGTGGTTCAATCTACCTATCTTGTTCTTTTCATCTATAGGGTGCAATTCGTGAATCCCTAAAGAACTATTAATCTTATGAGCATTTTCCATTCCATCTCTTGTCTTCCATTTTCTATCTTTGATTTTATTATTTTATGTGCATTGCTCTTGAGTTGTTCATAGTGTTCATCTTATTTTTTGCTCTTCCAATCCATTCCATTCCATATACTCGACCACCATAGTGTTTGTCATCATTTCCATAAGTTAGTCCACTTACCATAAATTGTCTCATCCATACACTTTGCCTTAGCTGAAACCTACATAGCCCCACTCCCACATACACCATTCGGCCAATCCTAGTGTTGCCCTACTTTCCATATAAGTTCACCTTCCCATATTAGTGTTCCTATAATTTAGGAACCCTAGTTGACCCAAACACTTCATCCATCATATCCTAAACCCTAGCACACATCTTCCACTTTCCATATTCGGCTACCCTATCACTTCCCAAAACCCTAGGCGTCGACTCCATCATCTTATCCATTGACCTAGCTGCCCATCATCTTTTCCCAACACCAAACCCTAAACACAAGTGGCCCCAACCCTAGTGTCTCATCTTACCATCTTTGTCACTTACCATACATAGCCCATCATCCATCATAAACCCTAGCCACCCACCTCAAAGCTCTATAAGGAAACCCATTTCTTTTATGAGTCTTAACTTCCTCCAATTCAAATTCAAATTCAAATCCCACTTCAAATTCAAATCCCAATTCCAATCCTTTAATTTAAGGAATTGCAAATCCTCTTCAATTCCTTAAATCACTCTTCCTACAATCTCTCCAAGTCAACCATTGACTTACCATCTTAATTCAAAATTCAAACTTCCCTCTTCACTCAAAGATTCCTTCCATCTTACAAACTTTCCATAACCAGTCCCAAGCCAACCAAACCCGAGCCTCACTCTTCTATCTCATTCCCAAACCCTAGCATCATCCTAAACTCCATCTCTAAGTCAATCTCGAAATCTATCATAGCCACCTCACAAAACCCTAGCTAGACTTCACCTTACTTACCCTAATCACTATCCAAGTGACCCAAACATCAAGGGTAACCCTTAAGCCATTCCCATTGCATCAAACACTAATAATCCTAAGCCAATCTTCCAAGACCACACCAACCCTAATTCCATCATAGTCCATGAACCCTAATCTCATCTCATTCATTCAACCCTAGCCTCCATTATCTTGGCACTTCACTCAAGAGCAAGTCTAGTCACCCACATTGATTTACCTTAGCCTAAACACTTAGCCTATCCAAATACACCATCATCCCCATCATTCAAACACCATCATTTTGTGGAAAGGACAAGCAAGTGGCACGAACACTCGGTCACCATCATCACCAAGACTAGCCGTGGACCCTTAGTGTTAGGGACAAGACCGGGGTCCCTAACAGGACGGCAGACGGCATGTGGACGACGGTAGATGGCACGCAGAAGACTGTAGAAGAGCGACAGAAACCTAGCGAGAGGAGCAAGGGCGAGACGGAGGGAGAAAAATTTGAAATGGAGCATTTGGGGGGAAAAGTCGGATGTGGGTTTTGAGTAAAACACATGCGTTTTACTGTAGAATTAAAAAAAAAAAAACTCCACGCTGGCATTGCGTGGTGTTGGTTACTGTAGCGGCTTAAGTGTAGAAGAACTCATAAAAATAAGCACAAGACATGCTTTAAACCAATTTAAATTACAACTTAGATTTATGCTTCTTAATCATTTTTTTTAATCTAAAACTAATAATAAAATAATAATAAAAATATTGATTTTAAATATATAAAATATGCAATAATGTAGCTCAATCACTATTCACTCCGAAAAAGATGAAAACAAATATTGCAACATATAATCCTAAATAATCATACGAACCTAATGATGCAACTTGTTTCATAAAATTCAACTTCCAAGTGCCCAAAATAAATGAAAAAACATGTTTGAGCACTTTTCATCCAAAAAATGAAAAATCTATTATTACACCGTAAAAATCTTAAATATTCATCTGTGACTAATGGTGCAATTCGTTTCTCAATCTCATACTCTTAAATACCTCAAATAATTAAAAAGGTATTTCTGTCACCATAATAGTTAGGAAATCGATTATACTGATAGACTAAAATCTAACCAGTTGCTTAATTCGTGAAATCTTTTTGAAATTCATGACATTCTTAAGAAGTAAATAAATTCATCCACTAAATTTCTGGCGGACTCTTTGAGTTATTTGCAACATATATCGAACTTTGGACTAATATATTTGGTACGCTATATGTCGTATTTTTGGTGGTCGATCAATGTAGAAATCAGTCATGGGACCCACCACTTCTCTATAAACCGATTTCATCCTCTTTAAAATTAGACACGATCTCAGAGCAAGCGATATAATTAATTCTCCTTGTAGAACCTATTTCCAAGGTGACTACCTCCTTTTATATAAGATTATATTACAGAAATATAGATGAAAATGTCGCGTAGAGGGTGGAAACAATGAGAGGAGGTAGTCGAGGGGCCTAAACAGATGGATATTTGGAGCTGCAAAGGGTGGCTTCATCTGGTTTGTATTTTCTGGCTTATCTGGCGCGATACAACTACTCTTACCTTACCCATCCCAAAACCACCAAATACAAGTGTCTGGCGCTGGGTCAGAACCCTCCAAAATGGCTTCTCTTCGTCTTCTCACCCAACCTTTCTCCAGTTCCCCTTCCTTTTCTACCCCTCTCTTCCCCCAATATCCGCTGCATATACCTTGTCTGACCTCTCTCAAACCGTCCAACACTAAGAAACCCCTGCTCTACAAATCCCCCACAGTCTCACTTGCTCTCACGGAGTCTTCAGACTCCCCCAAGTCCCTAGAACCCAACAACCCTCAATATCTCCTTAAACAACTCGCCGTAAGCCACCACCTTCATAACCCACTTTCAGTTTCAATTTGGCGCCATATATTTTTTTATTATTATTGATTTGGTTCTTAATTATTGTTTTTTGGGTTTGTGCAGGATAGTTTTGATCTGCCCCAAGACTATTTTGCTCAGCTTCCGCGGGATCTTCGTCTAGATGTAGGCATTGCTTTTTTTTAACTCTTCTTTATTCAAGTTTGTGTGGTTGGATCTTTTTCTCTTGGAATTGAATATTGTTTTGTTTATTTATTGTCTCTTTGGGAACGGCCAAGCTGAATGATGCTGCTTTCGATCTTTCGAGTGGGCCTGTAATCAATGAGGTTAGTTATTCTTATTGCTTCTTAAAATGTTAGAATAGCCTCTTCATGTGACTCACTATAGTGTCCTAGGATTGGGTGGTATGACGTTCATGGTGCAAAATGACTCCTGAACGGTGAGATTTTGACTACAACTGGGTCTCATATGTGGTCGTAGATAGGTCGTTCTATGGCACTGCAATATCCTTCATGGGTATAGTTATGTATAGCTGAGATTTTGCTAGCATGAGTCATGTTTGTACACGTGAATATGAGAGTATCCAAATTTCAATTTCTTGTCAATCTTGTACACTGCAACCTCTATTTAATCCCATGGATTGAACATTTTTAAATATCTTAATCATGTTGATGTGCAGTCAACATAAATGCTTATCCACCTCCGCCCTCTCTATATCTCTCTTGCGTGTTGGTTTTCTTTGGCTTATATGATATATGGTCCTCAGTATCTTATATGTCTGGATCACTTATCTTGATTTTGATGGTTTCTTTTGACTGCATTTCAGAAGGCATATTTTTCCTGATCATTATAGACACTGATGTTTTAAATAGAGCTGTGATATTTAAGACGCTTCAAGATGCTAAATTGCCAACTTTTCTATTTACAAAGGATATACGCAGTCAAACACAACATTTGCATTCTTAATTTGGTTGGTTAGTGATGTTCAGGCATTGGTGGTTCCAATAGTTGTTTTGTGGTTTGTCACTTTCTGCTATTGGTGGGCTAGTGCACATAATCTCTATCAGTCTTAACCATCCAGTTACATCACGTTCATAAACTATGGATTAACAAGTGTCAAGAAGCTGGATTTCAAGTATATAACGCTTACATTGATATCACATGCTCTTGGATTTCTTGCTTACGTATTCCAATAAAATGTCAATATCTTTACTGCTCATTCGTCTTTTACTGGTGTGCTACCCATTGCGATGATTGAGTTCAGAATACTTCTTGAAGTATCATGATTTTCCCCAGATTTTCCTAGAAGAAACAGTGGACATTAATATTGTTGGCATATCATTATCCATTTTGGTACTGTTTATAATTCGGTATACCTCTTGTATATGTTCTGTGTACTTGGGCTAGGCCTTTTGTGGATTTAATAAAATCTTTGAGTATGTATAAAAATAAAATAAAAACACTTTCACTCTGCCTACACTTGTCATTCAAATTACTTATGAAAAAATATATTGTTTATTTATCCAAGGTTCGTGAATTTTATGGGAATCAATGCAGTTCTTTGTAGTTAAAACCCTAGAAAAGTATTAGATTTGCATTTTCTTTCAGTGTGGCCAAGAGTTGGGAGAGATATTGTTAAATCTTTGTCGAGCTTGGGAATCAGCTGACACATCAACCTCCTATAGTTTATTAAGAAAGCTCCCTGAGTTGGAGGTGTCTTTAACGGATAGTGCCAAAACAGGCAAGATAATATGTAAACTTCATTTTTTGATACATTCTTAACAGATTGTTTGAAAGCTTATTTGGGTTTTTTAGCTGTTTTAGCACTTGGCAAGCGGTTGGTACGTGCTGGGATGAGGTTCCAGTCCATGGGGCAGTATGGTCAAGGTGAACTACAGAAGGTATTCTACCTTACTTGAAAGAGTTTTTGTTCTTACTATTATAGTGGTAATGCTGGATACATTTCCCATTAGTTTAAATCACTATGACAATTACTAATTTAGTATAGACTTATAATAGTGGTCCTAAGTCTGAACTTTGAATCCACATTATTGATACCATTTAAGTTAAACATCCCAATTGTTGTGACTATTTATTGAGGAGTCTTCCATGTGAAAGGGAGTGTTAAAATTCTAAATCAAATGATTAATTTCACTTTCCTATCTTTTCAACTTTTGAGCTAATTAGTAATGGAACAATAATCATTCATTGAAAGTAGATGTTGTTTATAGTACAAATCGGAGTGTGAGAATTATGGGAGTTCAAAGCATAATCTCCTGCTGAGGCTTCTCTCGATCATAGTTAGTAGAGATCATGAGTTTGAGTACAAAAACTATCTCGCAAGGTATCAGACATAAAGAAAAAATTTCTAACCAATAGTTGAAGATAAGTTTACCAAGGAGAATTTATATACACATTGTTTATTTTTGTTTGTTCCTAGAAGTCTAGAATATTGCTTTTGTTCTTTTGTTCAACATTTACAACATTTTACTTCATCACCACAACCATGTATTATTATTCTAATTCTATGTGAAATTTCTTCTTCAAACTCTAAACTTATACTACACTGAAGAGCCTGTGTTAAGTCCTATATTGGGTGGGTGGATGTGAAGGAATTATATGGATGGTAAGTCCCACATTTTTGGTATACTAGGTGAATTAGGGTTTTATTGGTGACCCTATGACTATTCTTTTAGGGCATAGAGCTTATGTGTTTAACACTTCCATGTGAGTGACAAATGATAGCAAATCATACTTGTTACGCCATGTGACACTAAATAGCTTGAGGAGAATGTTTAGGACTTAATGGGGGTTATTGTGGTACATTGGATATGGGTGGAATGTGGAGTTGTTACACAGGTGTTAAATCCAATATTAGTTGTATACTAGCTGAATTGGGCTTTATTGGTGATTGCTTTTACATCTTGATCCTTGGTCTAAAAACTTCAATTATATCCTGGTATACTTGCCAACCTAAATATTCTCAACCAATTTATTTTCTTCTCTCTTCATCTTTTACTTAAAATGTAATTAAGTTTCCTTTGTTGTTATCATTCCCGAAAACAAATTCACTTTGTCGCCATCATTGCAGGAAACCCATGTGCAGAAATTTTGAGACTGAATTGTATGAATGCCCATATAATTGCCTCAAACTTGCTAGTTATGATTTACAATTTAAGAAACAATCTTTCTTCTCTGCCCTTCTCTCTTTCTTATAATTGTGATATCACTACTAGCTGTTATGTATCTCTGAGTAGTTGTATTGTTGGGGTACTGTTCAACCATCATAGATTGCAAAAGTGATGATTACAACTGGAAGGCTTCTGTCAAGTACAGAATCTACAGAAGATGAGGAGCAACCAAAGGAGGAAACTAGGATGCTGAAGGTAGATTATAACTCTGTAGTTGTCGAAATCTCGGCAAATGCTTCCTATGAAATATTGGATAAATAATGTTCTTGCCAATTGCAGTTTGGGGAACTTCAGGTGGAACTAACTTCAGATAAAGCTAACATTGGTGCTGTAATTGGCTTTGCTTTTGGGTAATTAATTATATCATTTTAACCGTGAGTTCTCTTTTCTACTTTTATTCTTAAGTAGGCCCAACCGATAGATATTTCTTTAATTATCTGGAAAATTTTAAATGCAGGATCCTTTCTTGGAACCTAAGTCAGGGCATTCAGAATATTCCAGAGAGTTCATTGCAGTATGCAAATGATAATGCTTTGTTGTTGGCAAAGGTGATTGAAAACAATGTATTTTGACTGTTATCTGAACTTTCCTCATATTATCCAGAATCTTACATAACGTCTAAGATTTTTTGATGCAGTCTCTTAGGGGAGCTCTACTTGCACTCTGCTACACATCAACCATTTTGTCCGGTTTTACTAGCGTAGGACTTGTCTTACTTGGAAGACAACTCCAATCAAAGAAATAGTGAGCTTCTTGGTTTTGCCAAAGCTATTCAGTGAATGCTTTTTTACATATAACTCTACATGCTCCATGTGGTATTCGAGATCATAGATTTGTATATTCAGAACTGAATGGGTGAGAAACAGAAATACTGAGGTGTCACCCCTGGGCCCTTTTGAGCCCCATAAGTTGGGGTAAAATTCAATTTGGGCCCACGGGCCAGCCAGTAATTTCTATTTTATTTTATTTTATTTTTTAAAAAATTATTTGGAATATTTGTGAAATATGGGTTGAGTTGTTAAATTAGGGCTGCAGCAATCTTACATTTTCTGCATGGCAAATTAGGAATGTTCTTTCCTTAAATGACAGAAACCACCTAGAAATTTATAAGGAAACAAGCTGTCACTGCCAGGAAATTTCCCATTAAGTGGCTGACAAGATTTTTGGGGTTAATTAGGAAAGAGTTTATAGGAAAAAACCTTCAAGGAAATTTAGTAAGTATGCTGCATGCCAGCCCAAGAAATCCATAGAGAGAATGGTTTCGTCGCCAGCTTGGTACCCATGGTTGGTAATTATTGAATTACCGGAGCGCTAGGACACTGCCAGGGACTTGGAGGCTGAGTATGTAAAGAAAGATAATGATAGGCTTCTTGTAATTTCTTTATTATTTTAGAGTGTATTTGAAATTTTTATTTTATTATTATTTTATTAACATTTTTAATCATTAAAAAAAATTAAAAAAATGTATAATTTTCTTAATATTCAATTTCTTAATCATTAATTAAAAATAAAAAAAATAAAAATAAAAAATAGTAAATGAATGATAGGAGAGTGAACTTAAAAAATGTCTCAAATAGTATAATTTTTTTCTTCTTTTTTTTAATGTATTTTTTAATCATCATAAATATTTTTTAAAAAAATAAAAAATTTATAATATTATTAAAAAATATTTTCTTAATCATTTATAAAATAATAATAAAAAAAATTTATATAAAAAAATTTTTAGATCTCGAATTCAGGATTCATAATATTTCTCATAGAAGAGAGTAAGCCCATCATTATCTAAGCATATGTGTAGCATCTTGGAATCAGGTGACTGCTAGGTTTTAGGTTTTTCATTGATGTATAGTGTGAAATTTTTTACGAAGCCCTCATCGAGGGTTTCAGTCAGATCAGTAATTGGTGTTAGGAAGCTGCAGTCTCGATTTTACCGCCGACATGAGTATTTTATTCCAAGTAATGTTACGATAAGTTTTAAATAAACAAGTTCGGTATCAGCTCTTTATAAAAAAAGGTGAAATCTATTCTTTATATATTTTTAATTTTTTTTTAATAATTAAAAATGTTAAAAAAAATAATTGAAAAAATAATAAAAACAATAAAAATTTATACACTATCATTATCCCACATGCTTTACTGCTCTTAAAATTTGAGACTTCTAAACCTTAGAAGCTGTCAATAGCTCAAAAACTCTAGAATGGATTAATCTCACAGTTCTGCTGTTAAGCGGTCGGATAGATAATTAAAGAATAACAGCCCTCCAGTTATGTGTTGACATGTCAGCAAATCTTAGAAAGTAACGGTAGACTCGTGCGCATGGGATAGTTGTGCTTCTTCAGGCTTCAGCCCAGCGTTTCTAGTTAATGCGATTGTGGTCTGTTTGCTTCAGAATGCGAACTCGCCTCCACGTCCAGAGGCAACTGCCACCAGTCCACCAGTTCTCTGTCGGCCACTACGCAACCACAATCGACCGCAACCGAGTTTCCCGATTTATTCCATGAGTTCCTCGCCACTGGTCCGTCGCCTAGTAATTTATTCCACGAGTTCCTTGCCATTGGCTCGTCGCCCAGTAATTTATTCCACTACGCACCGCCACTCCACTGCTCAGTAATAGTTGTCATGGCTGAGTCCAGTGGCTTTGGTGTAGCTCAGGTATTTCTTTATATGCTTTGGTTGTTCATGTCTGACTGTGTTTGAAAAAATATTTGAAAGACACATCCGGATTTGAAGAGTAATAATATTTAAGATTTCTTTTCATTGCTTGATGGCTAATGAATACATGGGAAGGATGAGATCACTGATCATTCTTAAATGAACCCCACATCTCTTCTTACAGAAAGTTGATATAAAATTTTGCAACACCCGTGCCAAAATCTCAGCATGCCCCTTCCTCGCTATTTCAAACTCTCCACATACAAACACTCCACAAATAAATAAAACAATAGTGTTCTTAGCACATTTCTAACAACCAATAACAATGTATTAAAAAGTCCTGAAGAACATGACAGGGGCCCGCAAGTTAGCTCCTTGGAGCTAGGCTGTCAATATGTATTCATATGGAATTACATAAAGCATAATTGACAGCAAGGTTTTGGAGCAATTTATAATTGAGATCAACTTAATCAGTTCAGGTACAGAAAGCAAGTGTTGAAATGGGTGGGTTTTATCCTGGATGGCAATCTGCTTTAAAGAGCCATGCCAAATGCCAAGCCAGATTCTAAGTATAAAGTACAAAAAATGAAGAGTTCTAAATGAAGAAGAGAAGGTCTGCAAAAGATTACCTAAAAAAAAATAAAATCAAATGTTCATGCCACTTAGAGAAGGTCTGCAAAAGATTACCTAAAAAAAAAAAATCAAACGTTCATGCCACTTAGAGAAGGTCGGCAAAAGATTACATTTGTACACTGATCCAAAAGGAGAAAGAAGATATAGAGACTCTACACCAAGAATATATAACGAAAAGAGAAATAGTGGGAAAAAGTATGACTTATTATACTTGTTTATAAAAAGTATTGAGCTGCATCTTCAGAGAACCTTTCATCAAAAACCAACAATACAATATTATACTTGTTTATTTTATTTTCTGCAATCTATAATTTGCCTTTAGATTCAAATGACATAATGTATTTTGGTGATTTTCCAAAACTTGCTTGTTTATAATCGTGTGGTTTTGTATGGTAGGAATCAATTTATAATATTGAGAGTGATGAACTTGAGGCTGAAAGTGTTGAGGTACAAGGTGATGTGAATGTCGAAGATGGGGTCAATGTCGAAGTCGAAGATGGTGTTAATGTGATTCCCTCTTCGAGTAGTGCTCAGTTGGAGCCATGGTATGGTATTTGAGGAGGTCGAAGATGCCCAAGCATTTTATAAGACATATGCAAGGCGACAAGGATTTGCAATCCAGACGAATCATACTCGATTGTCGAAAGAAGATAAAACTCATTGTGCAGTAGACTATGTTTGCACAAGGGAAGGATTTCGGCGGGTAAGTCGGAAAGACACAGATCGAATAATGCCTGAACCTGCTGAGACAAAGATTGGATGTAAAGCAATAATGGGAATAAAGAAAGATGGTAAAAAGTGGATATTCAACAAGTTTGTGGTTGGACATAATCATATTTTGCTTACACCGAAAAGTACTAGTTTCCTTCGTGGACATAGGGGAGTTAGTAAAGTACAAAAGAAACTTATTATGACCTTGAATGAGTCTGGTGTACCGACAAGGAAGATAATGTCAGTATTAAGTAATGATTCAGGTGGTGACTTTAATGTTGGTTGCATTGGGAAGGATGTAAAAAATTACTTGGGAAGCCAAAGGAGAAAAATATTTGAAGAGGGTGATGCACAAAGGTTATATTCCTACTTTCTTGATCGAAAAAACAAAGAACCTGAGTTTGTATTCTCCATGCAAGTTGATAATGATGGGTGTATGGGAAGTTGTTTTTGGGTTGATGAGATCAAGAGCTGCATACCAATATTTTGGAGATGTTGTTACATTTGATGCCACTTACTTGACCAATATTTATAAGATGTCATTTGTGCCATTTTCTGGAGTTAATCATCATCAGCAGACTATAATGTTTGGGTGTGCCTTGTTTGTTAATGAAACGGCGGAATCATATATATGGTTATTAAGAATATGACAAAAGGCAATGCTTGGGCGTGCCCCTTCAGCTATAATTACAGATGATGACAAGGTGATGGCTAAGGCAATTGTTGAGGTACTCCCGAATACAACTCATAGGTTGTGTTTGTTGCACATTTTACAGAAATTTCCTAAACACTTAGCTTATGTATACAACAAATTTCCAGACTTTCAAAAAGATTTTCGTCATTGCATACATGAAACAATTACTACTGATGAGTTCGAGCAAGAATGGGCTTTGATTGTGGTGAAGTATGACCTAGGAGAAAATACTTGGCTGCAAAATCTTTACAGCCGACGGGATAAGTGGGTACCCGCCTACTTGCGTTCGACATTCTGTGCCGATATGTCAACAACTCAAAGGAGTGAAAGCATGAACAAATTTTTCAAAGATTATGTTCATTCAAGCACTATGGTTAGTGACTTTGTGCATCAATATGAAAAAGCTATAGATGCACGTTACTTTAAAGAGAAAGAGAAGGATGTCTGGACAAAATCTATAGGAGTGATAATGAAGACACCTTTTAAAATTGCAGAGGAGGCAGCAATGGTTTATACAAGAAAATCTTTCATGATCTTCCAAGATGAGTTGTTTAATAGTGTACGGTACCAAGCAAGAAAATTGTATCTGATTGGTGAGACGAAGACATATGGAGTGACAGTTCATGGTAAAGAAACACCTCTTTACCATGTGATATTGGAGGGTAGTGGAGAACATGCTACATTTACATGCCATATGTGGGAGTTTATGGGGATTTTTTGTAGGCATATCTTGTGAGTTTTTGGCAAGAAAGCGAAGTTAAATAGATTGTCAGAGCATTATGCTCTAGACAGATGGACTATTAATGCTAAGAGTCGACCCATTCCCCACATTCCGTGTTGTGATGACCAAGTGAGGCTGGAAGTAGATGAGCCTACGATAAGAAAAAGCAAGTCAATGATACAACTTTATGACAATGTCGAACTTGCATCCCAATCAGCAGAAAAACACAATCATTTCACACTTGCATTGGAGAAGGTTCACAAAGAGATGTTTGCAATGGACGAGCATGTAGAATGTTCACGAGCAGTGCCAGCCAATGATGATAAAATATTAAGAAACCAAATTGTATCGAACTTTTCACAAACGGTGCAAGATCCTCCACGGGTACCCACAAAAGGGCGCCCAAAATATTTGAGAGCGAAGAATCCAAAGGAAATACAAACAACAAAGAAAAGACGTTGTAGCATTTGCAAGAATGAGAGACATGTTAAAAATAATTGTCCTTCAGTGAGGTACAGTAGCCTTATAGTTATTTGTGTTTTATCGCTTTGTAATTAAAGAAGCTAATAAAGATTGTTGTTATTTTTATAGGGATTTTGGGTCAACAACTGACAACATATCGGAACATTTGGATTCATAGTGCATGCAACTTTTATTATAAAGCAGTATGTGATTTCTTCATTCTTTTAGCTAAATTAAATTGGTGGGATTATTTGATAGGACACAAATGTCAAACTTACTCTTTATTTGATGCAGTAGGACGCGGAAACCAAAGGTTTGAGTTATACGAGGAGCAGCTGAGGAAGGTATTCGAGTCATATGAAGGAAGCTATGCCATGGTGTTTGATGTAGCTCTATTGATTTTTCTCTATTTAGGTGACAAATAGAGACACATTTTGATTGACTGTGTAAAAACTGCATCTTTGTAAAGGGGCATTTAGATTTTAAAGCTTAGTTATCTTTGTAACAATGGTCTCATTTTAAAGCTAGCAATTTGTGGCCTTTTCCCCCCGCTTTAGTTTTCTTTTATCCCTTTGAACTGGTCACTTTTTCCTGCAAAGAGACATTTGAATGTTGACAAAGGAGCTAGACAAGATGGCACAAAGTAATTAATGTTTTCTGCATAGCCCTAATTACATCTTGTTTCTAGATCTTGATATAAGAGTACTGAATCATTTTTAAATCCAGATCAAACACTGGGGCCCGTCGCCTATCTGCTTTAGGTGAATGGCCATTCCCATAATATGAGTAGGGAAAATTGTTGCCATTGAATTTAAAGCGAAAGAGTTTTTAACACAAGCATGATCAGTATAAAAAATTATTTGCAGGTTTTGTATGCTTACTTTACTTGGACAATGGACCACAGACCTAGTCATCAGTTACAACAATAGACCTATATACCAGGTGCTGGATGAAACCCTTCACTTTTTGTAGCAACAAATTTGCAAGAGCTGCGGCTATAAAAAAGACCTCCTAACTGTACTCGTAGGACACGAAAGCTTGTCCCTCCAAGGTCCAGTGCATAAAAAAGACCTTTCTCATTCCTATTAAAATAAGATTGAAAGTGAATGAACATGCTAAGTTGAAATTCAATTCGGTAGTACAAGGACGACTTATATCACATCCACTGGGTTGTGATATCACCCCTGAGTAAGCACAAAGTAATTACAGGACCAAGTATAAAAAAGACAGTAGTCATTACATTAAAGTGTTACAACAAGTACAACGGGTTACATGAGTCGTAGCACTGACCGAGATACATTGTAATTATTTGGATACATAAAAATTACACCACAAACAATAATAAAAAATAACAATGATAAAATTAACTACTTCAAGACTCCGTTGTACTTCTTCTCCATTACTTTAAATTTGGATTCTTCTATGCGTAGCCGCTCATGAAGAATCCTGTCGTTCCTCCATTCAGCTAACTCCAATGCCATCTTACAGTAGCTGTTTTGCTCACTTTGAAGATCAATCCACTCAAAAAAGTCATATTGTTTTTTCTTCTCATAGTTTGGACAACTAAAAAATCTTCTTCCAAAACTATTTGTTTTTCCAGAAATCCGTAGTTTCGCTTGGCAGCCACAATAGCAAAGTGGTCTTTCCAAACTACTTTGGTCTTCCCATCTTACACCCCTAGAACTTGACTCGGACTGAGAACCCGAACTCTTCATGCCCTATCATAATATTGAAGAAACTAAGCAGTAACTGAAAATCATGCTATTAAAGAAAGCCCCCAGATCAGTAAGAAGCTATGTTAACAAAAACACATATGCTAACAATTGATAACACAAAATTATAAAAAGTAAAAGTGCCATTAAACACAATCTCCAACATTAAAAGTTTGAGTCATATTGAAGGCTAGCCAAAACAGAAAGCTTATCTTAACCAAGCCAACCAGGCTTTACACAAACGGATTCCATATGGGTTCTGTAGATGATGAGTAACTTGGAAATTTTTTGTACCAAACTGATATCTTTTCTTCCACCACAAAATCATTTGGGAATGCTGAGAACATGAAAGATGTTCTAAAATGGGGTAATCTTATTAGGCAGCACTACAAACTTCCTTGTCTCGCTCCCCCTTCTCTCTCTAGGAAAACCCTCCCCCTTCTCTCTAAAGTTCCCAAGACTCTAGATCCTCTGAAAGGGGGTGGGAGCTTTGGCTCCTCGCCCCCCCGCCCTCTTCCTTTTCTTCTCTGTCTTTTTTATTTCTGTGTAGTGTTTTTTTCATTTTGTTTGTGTTTTTTAGGTCGAATAAGGGAGGATCGCCATTTGTGTCTTTCCAGCCATCACATCTCTACACACGCCCCTCCGGCATGATGCCCAGCCGCCGATCTTCAAGACCTACAAATTCGGCGTCCATCGGAGTGGAGCGTAGCCCGCACGTACGGGACAAAGTTCTGGACAGGGTTGGCACATGGCCTTCATGCGCCACCGAGGAGCCCTTTCCTGACTCCGGGACCTCCAAGTTTGATCGTCAACTTTCCTCCCAGTGTGAACAGTTTCTGCACGATCCAATGCCGATCATTGTGCACTGTTCATCCGTTTTTATTTATTTTTTGTTTCTTTCTTGTTGTTTGTTTCAGTGTTTTGTAGTTGTTTTTTTTTTGTTGACCCGAGTGAGGTTTGGGCCTTTGGATTGGACGTAATCCGGGGCAAGAGTCTTTCGAGAGTGGTGGGCAATGCTACGGCCGATGATTGTATGGCTGGGCTGTTGTGGTCCGTACGAAAGCTGGGTGCTCGTTCCACCAGGGTTCAAGATGATGATGCTTGCGATGGGCGTGACGTTTGGGGTCTCACCAGTGCTTGTGGTCTTGTAGTTGTTAATGTGGTTATTTTTAGTTGTTTGTTAGTTTAGTTTTTAATAAAATAGGAATAGGCTATTGGATTTGATGTCCATAGCAGTGTCCCGTACTCTTCTCCCCTGGGAGGATAGAGAGGGCCTTTAAGTTCTGTTTTTACAGAGCGCTTTCTTGATTAGAAGTTAAGACATGTCCGCTACAAAAGAATTTGTGTATGGGGAAGCTCCAGAGCTGTTGCGTTAGTTGGCTTATAGACTGGATTTTCTATGTATTGGATTTTCTTGTATTGATAAATCACATTTATAACTTCGGTTCTTTAATGAAATGAGTGTTTCTTTAAAAAAAAAAAAAACTTGTCTCAAAATGGAAAATTTTCCCTTAATGCACTAAACTAAGCACATGCTTCCTAACACAATCAATTTATCAAACCAATCCTCCAGTGTGCAACAGTCTTGGTCACGTTAAAAAATATTTGAACATAAAACTAGTAAACCAAGCCATATACTACTCTAATTTCAAGTAAATATTTGTTCACAAAAAATTATAAAAAAATCCGTAAACAACTCTGTTTCAGTTGTACCCGGATTTAGTAAAAAAACTAACTAAATCACTGCATTTTGGCATTTTGGAATAGGATCAAACACTAGTCGGCTGCATACCAGAGAATAAAAAAATGCTAGTAACACGTAAAATGCAAAGAAAAAACAACATTAATCCAAGAGACCTTTTGCCAAGTTTGCAGGAGACCTAAAAAATGCATACAAAATCATACCAGATACCTAGGTTAGGGTAGGGCATACCAGAGAAATTCCACGAGTCACGGCGTCGAGGGATGTTGAGGAGTGAGGGCCGTGCGACTTGGCTGCTAGAGGGTTGTGCGACTCGGCTGCGAGAGGCCGTGCGACGGGATCTTGCGAAATGGTGAGGGTTTGTGCTGCGAAAGGGGGTCCGAAATGGTTAGGGTTAGCGAAATGAGAAATTGGGGGTACTGCGAAATTAGGTGAGGGTTTCATCGGCAAAATGGGAAACTGGGAAGGAAAAATAGAGAGAGGAGGTGAGGGTTTGGTCTGCGAGAGGTTGTGCGATTTGGGTTAGGGTTTGCGAAAAATGGGAAGGAGGTTTTACGAAATGGGAATGAACTCGGGAAAGTGGGGAGGAAAAACAAATGAGAAAAAATATTTTTGATGCCGGGCCTCCACACGGTATTTGCAATAGGACTTTACGTGTCACAATTTTATTCGTGGGCTGTTATTTGCTTAAAACAGCCCGACCGGTGTGCAGGTTATCTCTTAATCTCACTTGAAAAATCTTGAAAGACCACGGAAAATTCACCTAGTTTTGGGAAAAAGGGTTTGCTGTCAACAACCCAAATGTTAAAAAGATGGAGATTTTAACATGATTAAAGCATGAGCATGAACAAACATCCATCAAACCATGATTTTTGCATATTTGAGATGTAGGTTCAGTTTAGTTGCTGCCATATGGTATTCACAGCATCAAAAAGAGTAGTTTTGAACCATGTTGCATACCACTAACCTGACACCATAATTTTTCGAAAAATTAGTCAAAATCTCATTAAAATTAAAAAAGGAGTGCTGTTAACAACTGCAAATGACCATAGATCTGGCCCAGAGCACTGATTTTACTCAAAAAACTGATAAATATTATAATTCATGAAAGGGTTGCTGTCAGCACCACTGTTTTATGAATTACATGCACTTTTTAGCATGCCAAAAACATTAAAACCTGTATATACACGTATACATGATAGTGTGTGGTGAAATATGCCTGTTTAGAACCAAATTTTACTCACTGCCATTACATTGACAGCATGCATGACGAAACTTTTAGCAAAAATGTGACTAGTTTCATGCGTGATCGGTTATTTTTGAACTTTCAAACTATTATTCATAATATATATATATCTATGTTCATTGCATCAATAGCCTAAGGTTTAAATGCATGTTGCATGACTAAAACGTACACGTAGCATGACACCTAAATGAACACAAACTTGCAACACAGCTGCTGTCGAAGTCTTTGACAGCAACACCTTTGCCTTAGACAACGAATTTTAAACTCCGAATCAAAGCATTTCACATGCACAACGATAAACTACTGTTTCATCCCAACGTAGTTTTTGGGACGAAGAAGTGTCCCAAATTTGTCCCAACATCAATGTCTCGGAAGGTTTTTTGGGACAAAATTGGAGAAAATCGTTTGATAGCGTTCGAATGGAAATTTTTTTTGGGACGATTTTATTTCATCCCAGAAATACGGTCGAATGGTCAAATTTACCTGTTCAAACATCTAAAATTGATCGAATGGATTGGATTATTTGTTCGATTGAATAAATTCGGTTCCAACGAGAGTTCATTCGAACATCACAATTTATGTTCGAACCTTCTATAATGTTCGAACGTATATAATTAAATTTTCAAACTAAAGATATTCACGTTCGAACATACGTAATTGATAGTTCAAACTTACTGTTTGACGTTCGAACCTTTTACTATTCAAATTTGTTCAAACATTTAGTGTATTATTCAAATGGTTATGTAATGTTCAATTTGTCCGATGGTTGTTCGAACACAATTTATAAATTAAGTTCGGATGTTTTATTAAACCGTTCGAATGGTTGACACTTATTAACTGTTCAAAGGATTTTTTTGCGTTCGAATGGGTAATATTTTTTCCAACCCATTAATAGAAAACAAAATACACATAAATAACATCTAAAAATACGTTAGTACATATTTAGCAAGATAAAAGTAGTCTCATAAGTGCAAACCAACGAAATAAAACACTAGTTTCATGATACAAAAGACAGTTGAAAATCTTATCTATAAATTAAACTAGTTGTTTGGAGGCCTAAATTGTTGCATAAGTATCTGCATTTGGAGTTGCATTTCTCTCATAACTCCACTTGTTGTTTCATTTGCATCTCCAAGTCAACTCGTTGGGCCACTTAAGCCTCTAACTCATGCTGTTTTGTCTTCAATTCCCCGATCTCTGGCCTCGCTTCCTCTAATGCTCTAGAAGTGTTGGAGGCTTTATTGGACGACGAGGATGAGGTAGAAGGCTTGATGCAATGATTCAAACAACTTAAATAGCCCAAACGTGGACCCAGAACCTTCATAAAAATTTCACTATCACTTGTTGCAAAATTTTGATCAGTTGCAGATTTAGCATGCAGGGCAACCATTTTTTCCTACATATAAGATAAATAGTTAATATTTCCACAAATATATAAATACATTTAATTAAAACATATAGTAATACTTACATAATTTTCATGGGTATCGAGATGAGTCCATTCTCTATTACAATTAATATGTGATGCAACATATAATTTTGTCAGATTGTAATTGCTATCTAAGTCTTTCTATACGACAAATATTTTCTAGATATAAAGTCATTAGAATATGACAAATAATAAACTTGAGAAATCTATTATATAAAATAGACTTACCAACTTCTTAGTGAGGCGATTAAAAGATCTTGAGCCTGCATGGTGATGAATCTTCAAGTTAGATCTATTTGCTTTGTTTATAGAATTTCGCTCCTACATAGCCATGACATGTAAAACAAGTTATTTATTTACCTTAAATGCATGATCCTCAAACATATCACACAGTTTCTCCTAATCTAAAGATCGGACATCCTGAAAAGGATGTTGGAGTGAGTTGTCTTTGTTCTCGAACTTATTGTAATGCTCATGATATCTGGCCTTATATTTCTGGAATGCATTACACATAAGCTCATCAATAGTATTGCGCTCCTCCCTCCGACCAAAATTTAGTTCGAAGTCATCATTGAAAAAATAAGACTCATGAACAAATTAATTGCATATTTTATATTTGCATAGACCTTAAATAATTTGAGAAATGAATTAAACAATTACCAAATAACGCTTCTTAATAAGCTCTTTGACATCTTGGAGAACTTTATGATATGAACTTGTAGTCAAAGGTGCATAAGTTCGTGTAAAAGCACCCACATGAGAAGCAAGCCAGGTCGCTGGTTCTCCTTCACCTGCAGTATGATCGTCAGGAATGTTAACCTTAATCTTACTAATTTTATGATATTTTTCCAACGTCATGCCTCTAGTAGTGCCTAAGGCCTTGACGAGATTGTACGTTTAGCCCTAAAAAAACCATATTTATAGTACACATGAAAGAAATGGTAGTTAGAATTTAGTATGCTTGTGTGTGATTTATCTTAATTAAACAATATTATATCAAATTTTTACCTTGGTCTAGAGAGTTAATCTCCAATAGTGAGTTAGTCGAAGAGCTAGGCATGGGTGGAGATAGCATGCGAACCTCCTTCCTCTTGGGTGGCATGATTTCAAAACACTGATACATGCATCACATAAAAGAGTTGTCATAAAAGTGTCTTGTGAACACAAAACACATCAATCATTCGTATCAGTTTTAATGGACTGTTATCCCTTCTCATCTGTAGATTCTTCAAATTGAGTCAGCATTTTTCTCACTTGTCGCATCAATAATTTCAGCCTCAATATATTCCCTATGCAAATGAATCATCTCATACTGGCTCAAATCCACAAACAAGTTGAAGATAGGCTAACTCTCTTGGTATGCTTCTTGAGTAGAGGGACCATCTTCCTCTTCGTCTTGTCCCTCCACCTCGGGGATAACGTCATATATATTTCTTGGAGAAAACTTTTATACAACTCGCCATTTATTTTCTAACTCAGGACCATCTAAGTAGAATACTTGAGATGTTTGAGAAACCAAAATAAAAGGATCATCATCATACAATTTTTTCAATGTATCAATACTCAAGAAACATTCATCATCACGCACTCCCTTTCGAGGATTGCTTAAATCTCACCAATCACACTTAAACATAGATATACCACCAGATCCCCCAAATATTTCAAGCCAATTATATCCACAATAATCTCATAAAAATCAATGTTCTCTTTCTCATGACTTCCTTCAACTAGGACATCACTATTTTGAATTTTTTTTTATAATGTTCTCTATCCATTGTATGATACATACTTCCTCTAGAAATACATGTAGAATATCAAACAACGCATCTCGATGGGTCATGTGCCAATGCATACAGTTCGTCTGAGACATCATGAGGATTTCTAGCATGCATTTGTAAAACCGACATATTGAGGAAAGCATAAACGTATAAAAAATAAACAATCACTAGATAAAAATCTTAACCAAAAAATTGTATACCATATTCATTACTCGCTAATCAAATCATTTCGAGAACTCTTCTTCATGTTTCTTGTCTATATCAATTACTTCTTATTCTTTGAGCACATTAATATGACCACTGAAATAGAAATATAGTAAATAATTTATAACTCGCATAGATTTTTAAAGAGATTCCAATATCAATTACTAAATAAGGACAACTTACTTCAAGTGACTCTCTATCTCAGGACAATTGTTTAGCACGTACCACTGAGGTTTTTCAAACTCTCTTCCAAATAAATCATAACCACACTCTGCACCAAGTGAACATACGTGTTGTGAAAACACATAAATTACATTTTTTTTGTCTTGCTTGGTCGATCAAACCTCGTGTCAACTCCATGGAAGTACTTTGAACAAAATGTATGTCACTCATCGTCAATATATGCTTCTGCAATTGACCCTTTTGGGTGAGCCTTGTTACCCACTATGCATTTCAACTTTCCAAGAAATCTTTCAATAGGATACATCCATATATATATATATATATATATCCAATGAGCCTTATAGTATATATATAAGTATATATATAGTATATATGATATATATATAATATATGAATTTCTAACTAAATGTTTTTGGCCCGTTTGAACTTGATAATTGTGCATTTGAATGGGTCAATGATTTTTAAAATATGTTCGAAATCTATTGAGGGTATAACAGGTTTCGGTGGGTCAAACCTAGCGTCGTTTGAACCCTAACATTTCCTCTTCTCAGCACCCAACAAGAGAGCTGCCACATGTCATCGTCAATGCCACCTCAACCACCAATCTTGAACCTGCAACATGTATGTCATACAACCTTCAATTTGATGTTATTTTACATGTAAACTGGTTAGTATTTCGGTATAAATAGGGTTGAAAATAGGTTTTTATTTTTTTTTCAAAACACCGTTAGGCCACCATAGGTGGCTAGAAAAACAAGGTCGGGATGCATCTATGCTCATCCCAGCCTTGTATTGTTGTGATTTGTGGAAGAATGAAAGAAATCTATCGATTCTTTTTGTTTTTAACAATGGCTGAGTTGACTCAACCTTTGCTGAACTCGATCCAGTTACCTTTCGAATGTGCGTGTAACCGTTCGGACGTATGTAATTACCCTTTCGAACGGTACACAATATATTTGTAATTTTTGCGATAGAGGAAAATAGATAATGTAATATATAGTGTTTTAGTTAGATATAATTATTTTATCTACGTTTCATGTATTATATTTATTTTATAAGCATTGTTCTTAATTTTATTTCTTAAATTTCAGCGCCATTACAATGGCTTCTTCAGGATGGAAGCGTGGCAAGTTAGGGCAAACCTCCAGCGAAGAAGTCCGAGAGAGGATTGTTTTGTTGGAGTGTTAGGTGAAAGTCAAAGACTTTCAGGATCTTTTATGGGAGGGTCATTCTCTGGCAACTGTCTTCCTCGACGTGGTTGGACATCAATCATCAACTAGAAAGATGATGGGAGGGACATAATCATTGCCCACACCGACATCGTATTTGAGTTCTATAGAGAACTTGGTGGTTCCGGCTTGGATGATGACACATACACCTTCTCGGTGTTGAGGATATCACTCCTCAATCATAGTCTTCCTATATATGTCAAAGTTGACCAACGTGATTGTAGGAGATTTCTTTATGTATTGTTTCCTTTTCAATTGTAAATTAATTGATTTGTATTAAAGCGATATGATCTGTAGAATTATATATATGCAAACATTCACCACCAGAAAAGTAAGGTGGATATTCAAACACTTTCATGGTATCAAGAGCATACCTGGATTAACATCCTTTGATCCTTATGGCCTCTGATTTTGCACCCACCATCCTTCCCTTCAACACCATGATTCACATAGTTACCATCATGCTTTCATCATCCAACTACCTCCTATGGAAGAGCCAAATTCTTCCCCTTCTTGAGAGTCAAGATTTACTGGGTCATGTTGATGGCACACTTGTGCTGCCACCTCAATTTGAACCTGCAGGTTCTCAGACACCTTCCAACAAATACTTGGTGTGGAAAGCCACGGACTAGCATTTGCTTAGCCTCTTGCTTTCCTCCCTCACCGAGGAAGCAATGGCCGAAGCTGTAGGCCTCTCCACGTCTCGTGAGGTGTGGCTAGCCATGGAAAATACCTTCAGCCACCGCTCGAAGGCACGAGAACTCTGCCTCAAGGATGATCTCCAGTTGATGAAGCATGGATCCAACCCTGTTGCAGCGTATGCTCGCGCCTTCAAGGGTTTATGTGACCAACTCCATGCAATTGGAAGGCCTATTGATGGCACCGATAAGTGCACTGGTTCCTCCGCAGCCTAGGGCCTGACTTCTCGAGTTTCTCCACTGCTCAAATGGCCCAAACTCCTCTCCCCTCCTTTACGGATTTGATCTCCAAAGCAGAGAGTTTTGAGATTTTCCAGAAATCTCTAGACTCATCTTCCTCCTCTACTGCTTTTATCGCCCCCAAGAATTCTTCTCCTCGTGGTGGTTTCTCCCACAACCAACGAGGTCGCACCAATGGCCATGGCAGTGGCTCTTCCAATCGCGGACACGGACGCTCCAACTCCTCTCAAGGACGTCGTCCCCCTTGCTGCCAGATTTGCAGGATGGATGGTCACTATGCCGATCGTTGCAACCAACGCTATGCTCGAAGTGAGCACTCTACCCAACTCCCCGAGGCCTTCACCAACTCGTGCTCCCTCTCCGAAGATGTGGGCTTTGATTGGTTTGTGGATACAAGGGCCTCGGCCCATATGACCTCGAATTCATCTCAATTGGACTAGTCTACGAGTTACACGGGTAAGGATTGCGTAATTGTTGGGAATAGTGTGTCACTACCCATTACCCACACTGGTAACCTCTCTCCTATCTCGAATCTCCATCTCTTAGATGTCCTAGTTGTTCCTCGTCTCACTAAAAATTTATTGTCTATTAGTAAATTAACATCTGATTTTCCGTTATCTGTTACATTTACTAATAATCTGTTCACTCTTCAGAATCACAAAACAGGAAGGGTGGTGGCAACCGGCAAGCGTGATGGAGGCTTGTATGTGCTCGAGTGTAGAAATTCCGCTTTTATTTCTGTCCTTAAAAATAAATCGCTTTATGCGTCATATGATTTATGGCATGCGCGTCTTGAATATGTCAACCATTATGTTATTTCTCTCTTAAATAAAAAAAAGGACAGCTTTATCTTACCCCTTTGTTGCCTTATTCTCGTAATGAACATAGGTCGTCTAATGTGCTCGATCTTATTCACTGCAATATATGGGGTCCCTCCCCCATCAAATCCAATTTGGGGTTTGTTTATTATGTCATTTTCATTGATGATTATTCTCGCTTCACGTGGCTCTATCCTTTGAAATTGAAATCTGATTTTTATCCTGTATTTATTCAATTCCAAAAATTTGTAGAAAACCAATATTCTACTCGTATCAAAATTTTTCAAAGTGATGATGGTGCTGAATTTACTAGTAATTTCTTTCAAGATCATCTTCGTTCTTCTGGCATTCACCATCAGCTTTCATGTCCATACACGCCTGCCCAAAATGGTCGTGCAGAAAGAAAACATCGCCATGTGACTGAGACAGGATTAGCACTTCTTTTTCATTCTCACATCTCTCCTCGTTTTTGTTGACGCCTTCAACACTGCAGCTTACATCATTAACCGATTGCCCACACCGCTTTTTGGAGGTAAATCACCTTTTGAGATTTTGTATGGTACCTCTCCAAATTATGAAAACTTTCATCATTTTGGTTGTCGTGTTTATCCTTGTCTACATGATTATATGCCTAACAACCTTTCTCCTCGTAGCATTCCGTGCATTTTTTTGGGTTACAGTCCCTCTCACAAATTTTTTCGTTGTCTTGACCCCACCACCTCTAGGATTTACATCATTTGCCATGCTCAATTTGATGAAACTCATTTTCCTTCCCTTGCTAACTCTCAAGCCCAACCTATCTCCTCACTTCAATTTTCAAATTTCCTTGAACCTAGTCTTCTCCATACAGACCCGCCTCCCTCTTGCTCCACACCCGATTCCCCACATACTACTCAATCCGGGTCTAGTCCGTGTATTATTTGTACTAATCCAGTGAATAAGTCCTTGCAGGTCCCTGATTCTTTTGTAGGTTCCCCTTTGCAATAGTTGGCCCCTAGTCCATCTCCTCTTGAGCCTCGTGCAGATTCCACTCCTGCTGAAGTTGCATTGGGCTCTCATCATATGCTTACGAGAGCTAAAACTGGTATTTTCAAGACTCGCCATCCGGTGCATCTTAGTTTCTTGGGCTCCTCCGGTCTTCTTCTTGTTCTTCTTGCATCGACAGAGCCTAAAGGTTTCAAATCTGCTACTAAGAAGCCTGCCTGGCTAGCTTCCATGGATGAAGAAATTCATGCACTGCAGAGTAATCGTACTTGGATTTTGGTTCCTCAACCAACAACACCAAATTGTGGGCTCCAAATGGGTTTTGCGGACCAAATATTTGCTCGATGGATCTATTGAGCGCCTCAAAGCCCGCCTTGTTGCCAAGGGTTATACTCAGGTACCTGGTCTTGACTACATCGATACCTTCAGTCCTGTCATCAAGGCTACTACAGTTCGAGTTTTGCTCTCTCTTGCTGTGACACAGAAATGGCCTCTTCGCCAACTTGACGTCAAGAATGCGTTCATTAATGGCACTCTCACTGATAATGTTTATCTAGAGCAGCCTCTAGGGTACATTGATCCTCGCTTCCCCAATCATGTCTGCCAGTTGAAGAAAGTTATTTATGGTCTTAAGCAGGCCCCCCGTGCCTGGTTTTAGCGCTTCAGTTCTTTTCTCATTTATCTTGGTTTTTCTTGCAGCCGTGCTGACACATCTTTTTGTCTTTCATCAGAAGTCGGATATTATTTATTTGCTTCTTTATGTTGATGACATCATTATTACAGGCAACAATTATTCTCTTCTTGATAGCTTCACTAGCAACCTCAATTCGAATTGAGTTTGCCACCAAGGACTTGGGCTCTCTCAGTTACTTTCTTGGTCTTGAAGCTTCCCTCACTTCTGATGGTCTTTTCATCAGTCAGCTCAAATATGCACGAGACATTCTCTCTCGAGCTTAGTTACTTGATAGTAAGCCTGTTCACATTCCCATGATTGTCTCTCAGCATCTGTTTGCTGAGGTCCTCTGTTTTCAGACCCCACTCTTTACAAATCTCTCGTTGGCGTGCTTCAGTACTTGACCATCACGCGTCCTGATATTGCTCATGCTGTCAACTCTGTGAGTCAATTTTTGCATGCTCCCACTGACGATCACTTACTGGCTTTAAGCGTATTCTCCGCTAAGTTAAAGGCACCATTTAGTTTGGCTTAACATTTCGACCATCTGCCTCTCCTGGTACTCTTGTTGCTTATTCTGATGCTGATTGGGCCGGCTGCCCTGATACTCGTCGTTCGACTTCTGGTTATTCTATTTATCTTGGTGATAATTTGGTTTTCTGGAGTGCCAAGAAACAGCCCACTGTCTCCTACTCTAGCTGTGAATCAGAGTATCGTGCCCTTGCCTTTACTGCCGCTGAACTCATTTGGCTCACCCATCTACTGCATGATCTTCAGGTCCCTATCCCACATCCGCCTCTTCTCTTATGCGACAACAAAAGTGCTATTTTTTTGAGCTCCAATCCAGTTTCTCACAAGCGGGCCAAGCATGTTGAATTGGACTACCATTTTCTTCGCGAACTTGTTGTTGCTGGCAAACTACGTACACAACATGTCCCCTCTCATTTTCAGGTTGCTGACATTTTTACTAAGAGTGTTTCTCGACCTCTATTTGAGTTTTTTCTATCCAAGCTCCACGTCCGATCTAATCCGACGCTCAGCTTGGGGGGGGGGGGGAGTCTTGAGGATATCACTCCTCAATCATAGTCTTCCCATATATGTCAAAGTTGACCAACGTGATTGTAGGAGATTTCTTTATATATTGTTTTCTTTTCAATTGTAAATTAATTGATTTGTATTAAAGCCATACGAGCTGTAAAATTATATATATGCAAACATTCACCACCAAAAAAGTAAGGTGGATTTTCAAACACTCTCACTCTGTTTAGGGCACATCAGTTAGATTCTCAATGGATGCAGTCGCTGATTTTCTTAGTATCCCTTGATTGCCCATTGTAGTGCCCAGGCAGTCTACACCTGCAGGTGATGGAAAGACTGTTGAGGATAATGATACTAATGTAGTAGATGAGTTTGATGGCCTCGTTGATCATGAGATTCAACAGTTGGTTGTGGGTCAGGATGCTTCCTCCCTATGATGGGATCATGAGCATCAAACATGACAACTTATCTAGGCTTTTTAAGATCATGAACATAATAATAGCAAACAACATTGATTCGTGGCTACACAAGATTTTGAGGTTAGCATGGATCGGGCATGGTTTATGATACAAGTTGCTCGTGGGGTGCCTATCGACGTAGTGAGATATATCTTCACTAAGATTCAATCAGAGGCCACCTATATTACGACAGATATATTGCCATTTAGGGTCCTACTCACACGATTTCTTTTAAGGATGGGGGTCCAACTAGATGTGTATGAGCATGTTCGGGAGCCGATTGGATCGATCAACTCCTCAACCTTGTCACGCAGCATGGGACACTCAAGATTTCGTATTCATGCACCCACTACAGAGGTGATCGATACTCAGTGAGATGCACACCTGAGATCATGGTGTATCGGGTGAGGCATCTACACAGAGCGCATCATGCACTGCTATTCGTGAGGAGAATGTAAATATCGTGCATGCAAAGATACACACATAGACAATAGAGTTGATTAATGCAGTACGTACAGAAGTTTGGAGTGCCATCGCAGAGACTAAGTCGAAGATCATGTCTCGGTTGACACATATGGAGACACGCCTTGGTGGAGTCGAGACGATGCTATGAGATTTGGGCCAGTAGTGTATATCTTTTATTTACATTTTTTTGGTTTTTGGTATGGACACTAGCTATTTGTGTCTTATATAATTAATTTAAATATGAATCGTCTTTTCATTTTCTAAATTGATTTTATATTCTTTAAATACTATTTTTCTGTATAAATAAAATAATTACATATAACTAATTAATAAGGTATTTTTTGCAATTAAAATTTGTAAAATCTTTGGCACTGTTCGAACTAATGAAGAAGCCTTCGAACATATTTTCTACCCCCGCCAAACATTTTAGTCATCTATCATGCCAGAATTTTCGTTCAAACCATTCAATTGGCATTCAAACGTTAACTTTCCATGTTCAAATGGTTACTCCTTTGTGTTCAAACATTTAAATACAGTGTTCAAATGGATACTCAAATTTCCGCTAAATTTAAGAACTTAACCCGCCAATTTAACATTCGACGGTTCCAAATAACCGTTCGAAGGTTTATTAAATTTGAGATCGAATGGTTAAGTGACAGTTTGAACGAGATTTCTATGAGGGACCAAATTTTTTGTTCCAATATATGCCGTTCGAACACAAAATATTACTTTCAAACAGATAACAACATTTGTCACTTTTTTGGAATGAAATTTGAATTTTTTCCCTAAAAAGTATTTTTTGGGATTATTTTTATTTTGACGCTAAAAAATTTCATTCCAAAATCAAAACTTTGTTGTAGTGGATGATATGCTTTATATAGGTTCTTGTTGACATCACCATGATTGTGTTGTGTTGCACAAGGCCGAAGGTAAATAACGGTGATTATGCAGTTCCTCTATTTATGCATACAAAAATATTCTTTCGCAAAGCTATGTTATATGTTCGTGTGTAACACCCCTTTCTTTTAGGGGTAGGGATGCTACTAACAGCTTTTTTAAAATCTACATCGGGTATAAAAGAATTTTTAAGTAAAATGAAAACCAAACTTGAATTTAATAAAATTGCTGATAAAATACGACTAATAAACAGACTAATTACGTATGAAATGCATAACCCATATAATCAGAATAGATGAATTTAATAAAATTTAATTTTTTCAATTTTACCCTTAACCCTAAGATACTGATAATAGCCTCAATATATTCCCTATGTATCATCTTAGTTATATTCTATTGAGCCACTTCAACATTCTCTCAATTGATTTTATTCTTTTATTATTTTTCTTAGATTTTTTATTGTCAACTATAGTCATTTGATTAAATTTTCTTGTTTCCTTAATTACAAGAGGATAACCCTCTGACTTCTTAATGTTACAGAAGATCTTCCAATTCCTACTCTCAAAAGATGTTTCATTCAAACCGACGAGAGGTCCTTCTCTTATCTCTTGAGATAGAGTAAGGTTTCAATGCCTTTGTTCTTTGACAAAGACATAAGTCTCACTTCCTTGTGAGGGCAGCAGGGTGGTGTGGCTTGGTAATGGAGGAGGAGGAACTGACCAAGCATTGGGAGAGGCTTAACTTTTCAAGGGAAGAGAGTTCTATCTTTCATGTCAAGTCTGAAGGGGTTAAGGAAGGGGGGGCCGGGGGGGTACGTGTGAAACATTGTGTCATTATCAGAGTTTTATCTGAGAAAGGTGTCAACAATGAGGCTTTCAGGGTGACCATGTCTCAAGTTTGGAGGCTAGAGGGATGGGCGAGATTCAAGGATTTGGGAGATCAATGTTTCTTGATTGAGTTTCAGCAGGTGCATGATAAAGAGAAGGTGATTAGTGGTCTCCCATGGTTCTTTGACAGGAACTTATTAACTCTCCTAGAGGTGGAGATTGTGTCCATCAATGCTTTGCAATTTATTTTTGAACCTTTTTGGGTTCAACTCCACAATCTTCCTTTGGCAGCAATGACAGAAGAGGTGGGGGAACAATTTGGATCCTCACTTAGGCATGTCATAAGGGTTGATGTTGAGTCTGATGGTTCGACATGGGGAATATGTCTTCGTGTCAGGGTGGCAGTTGATCTCCATAAGCCTCTCTTGCAATGAAAGTGGTTGGTGTTCGAGGAGTAGAAGTACTGGATATCTTTTAAATATGAGAGACTGCAAAACTTCTGTTTTTAGTGTGGTGTCTTGTTTCATAAGGGGAAGAGTTGCTCAAGGCCAAGATTTGACAATTGTTTTCCTGTGGATAGTGTGGGGCTTAGTGGGGGTATTGCATTGCTTTGGAAAGACGAATGGAGTGTGAAAGTCATCAATTATACTTGATGGCATATTAGTGCATTTGTGGAGGAAGGTGGAGACAAACCTGCTTGGCAGTTCACAAGGTTCTTGTAACGACTTGATCCTATATTTTTTAGGGATAAATTACGGATATTTTTATTAGCCTCAATAAATGAGTTAAAGCCCATAAAAGAATTTATCGGATAGATTATTTTTAATTGAACCTAGAGAGTTAAGGCACCATTATTATTTTTTATTTTTTAAACTCCAAGTTCATGAGTGTTAGACTCTAAACACTATTACCATTGTGCTCTCTCCTTTTCATAATAAAACTCCTAACAGATTTTCTCTATTAATCACAACCATACACGTCTCTTTCCCTAGGATTTATTATTTTTAAACGTTCTCTATCACCTATATATATAGATGTATATGTATATACGGTTTAGACCCCGTTCCTTGTTCGTCTATCACTACATGCATGGCTTTATCGTAACCGTTTCCTTCGCATGCAAGTTTGTCGTCTCTAGGGTTTTTATCAGTTTTTTTGTTTCTATATATATGGTCGTTACACAGAACCACATAGGACCTTTCGTTTTAGCGCTTCACAAACCACCTTCCCTCAACCGTCCAGCAGACCACCCACACAGTAACCACCAAGAAACTCATCCACGTCTCCTTCCCAGTCCAAGCAACACCATGGACACAAGACCCATGACCCCTTCCTCTCTCATGGCAAACAACATCCATGCACGATTAGTGCACCACCCCTCAAGCTGCCAGCCTCCACACACAGAACCAGCCCCGAAGGAAAAATCCACGTCGTAGTAGCCACGTCCAGCCTGTCATGACACCCACATAGTGAACCGCCAACAGAAGCTAGATCAGCGTTGTAGCCACGAGAAGGCAGCCCATGACCGTTTGCCACTTTCTTTTCTTTTTTTTTTTCCTGGCTTGATAGTAAACTCTCTCTTGCTCCCTGTGTCGCACCACCATATTTAGAGGATCCCCTAGCTGCCCCACCATGACTCCCAGCCAACCACCCAGACCTCACCACCAAAGTCAGCCGCGAACCCATGTCAGAAAACAACACAAGAATGCAACCTCACCAATGTTGAAGGACCTCTATTTTGTTACATTAAAACAGAGCAATTTTAGAGCCCACAGTAGAGCCAAGTTTCCACCTTGTCAACCGTCGCTCCTCGCCGGAAACATCCACACCACACGGCCACAGCTCAGTTACTCTACACACGGCAATCTCCCTCACGCCGTGATTCTCACTCTTCGTTCTCCCTCTATGACTCACGACATGTAGTTTCTCCCGTAATCTCTCCCTCTCTCACTCTCTGTCTCTATCTCTCTCTCATAACTCTCTCTCTCTCTCTCAGTTGCATAGCCGCCCACTCGTCGTAGTTGCCACCGTGCCCATCCACGAGCCACTGCTAGTTGTTGATCACGGTAAGCCACTGCCCACTGCCACTACCTCTCGAGCAAGGCCATTTCGTAAGATTTTATACCATGAAATATTATGAAGTGTGTTATGGTAAATTATAAGAGTACCCCTGCTCAATTAGCGTTGATAGAAGGGTCTATTTATTAGCGTGATGGGTTCCTATAGTAAAAACCAAGAGAAAATAGATGTTGGACTACAAAAAGTTTTTGAGTATTATTTCTAAGTGACATGTCGATGGTGGAAATCGGGATAAATAAGATACTTGGGCTTGATAGTATTTTAAAGTTAATCATCTGATAAATTTTGAAATTATACGAAAGGTAAAATAATTGGAGTGTGGCGATATTTTAGAGTTTTTGAGGATTTTAGGTTTAGGAAATATAGATTATTTTAGTAGTTTAGATTTTAAATAAAATCAAATGTTTAATTTGAAATTTATGCAAATTACGTGTTTATTTTATAGGCAACCGTTTACGTGTCGAAAATAATGGATTAGCGTTGCAAGACAGGTAACATGATCATACCCTTACATGTATGTACGATAAATGACATGTCTTTTATAAAAATATTTTGCATGTATGCCCTTCATTGGAAGCCCCTTTTTACGTACTCCAGTCAAGATATATTTATGAAAAGCCATGATTTTATATGAAGATTTATGCATTAAATTATTTATGAAAATCCATGATTTTATGTGAAGAATTTATGCATTAAATTCATGATTTTATGAAGGAAGTTACGCATTAAAAGATCTGTGAAAGGTCATGATTTTATGTGGGAGTTATGCATGAAAATAATTTTATAAAAATCGATGCATGATTTTATGTGAAGATTTATGCATCAAAATATTTATGAAAAATCATGATTTTATGTGAGGAAATATGTGTCACGACATTTATGAAAGAACGCGATTTCATTTGAAATCTATGATATTAATGACAAGTATGTATGCTATTTCTTTTGAAATCTCTGATATGACAAGTATGCAAGTATGGTTATGATAAAATTTGAATTATAAGATATGCAACGGCCTATGTTATGATATGCAGACGGTACCTATGTTATGGGCATATTGTATTATCAGGTCATGCATGTTGGTAGTACACCTAGTATGTCTTCCTTATGTATGGATTCCACAACCCGCGACCACGGGCAGAATCAAAATCTATTTAGATTTGCTAACCCTAACTCACGGGGGTCAACAGTGGGTAATGACCTACGATAAGTGAAAGATAAGTCCGTGTTCATGTTCATGTTATTTTCGTATGTATTTATGAGTCTGCACGTTTTTCAAGAAACTTTATGTTGATTATGTTTACTGTATGATATGTTGCTTATTGAGTATTCGACTTATTTTTTGTATTTTTTTAATGTTTTTAAATCCCAGGTGATGACATTTATGAGGATGAGACTGCAGGACAAGACTTGAGCCAGGGAGGCGTGGCAGAGGCCTAGACAGATTATTCTATGATTAGTTTTATGGTTTAATTAAAGGTTTAAATAAATTATTTTGATAAGCACGTGAGACTTTTTTTAAAAAAAAATAAGTGATTTTGCAGACTCTATTTTGGGATTTGAAGTATTGATTAAAGTTTGTTTTATTTATGGAATCTTTCTTATCTGGCACGTTGTTTTATTTATGGAATTTAGTAGCACACTGGCTCCTTGAAAATTCTAAAATTGTCATTATTGGGGAGCAGGGTGTTATAGTTCTATGGCGACCCAAAGAAAATGAAAAGAAGTAGCAGTTGGCAGCTTCTCAAGATGCTCAAACCCTAGACTCTAATGGCTTGGTTGTGTGCAGGTGATTTCAGTGAAATCCTGCATCAGAGGGAGAAGATGGGTGGTTCTAGTAAACCTTACATGCAAATTGAAGATTTTAGATAGGCTATTGAGTTCTGTGGTCTCTGTGATGTGCACTCTCAAGGGCAGAAGTTCACTTGGTCTAATAATAGAAATGGAAGGGAGTTTACTAAGGAAAGAATTGATAGAAACTGGCAAACAAGGATTGGAATGAGGTATTTAATAATGCATATTGTAATGCTATGGCTATTGAAAAATCTAACCACTCACCCCTTCATGTTAGCATACAAAATCTTGCTTGGGAATTAAAGGAGGAATGTGTGGGTATTGTGAAAGAGGCATGGAACAAGGTGCAATTGGGTGAGACTGGGGCATCTATAATGAGAACCAAACTTGAGCAGTGCCAAAGGGGATTGATGCAATGGAAACAAAAGCATAAACAACAAGAGCAAAGGGACAAATCTCAACATTTGGCTACTATTAGTCACCTTCAAGATACTGGTAATGGCTCTCACATGGCCCACATGCAGAAGCTACAAACAGAAGTGGAAGTGTCACTAGCAAAAACTAAAATAAAATGGAGACAGAGAGCTAAACAATATTGGCTAAAGAATGGAGATAAAAACACTCAATACTTTCATATGCAGGCAAGTCAAAGGAGGAAAGCAAATGCTATTAAGAGTATTGAAGATATACAAGGAAGGGTGGTGTCTGAGTAGGGTGATATTGGAGCTGTGTTCACAGGTTTTTTTTTCTTCTCTCTTCACTACTTCCTTGCCCACTAACATTGAGGTATGTTTAAATGCTTTGAGTCCCAAGACTACTCCTGAGATGTCAACTAGCCTTATGAAGCAGTTCACACATGAGGAAGTACAAGTTGCTATTTTTCAGACGAATCAGTTAGGTTCTCCTGGTCCCGATAGTTTTCCAGCTCATTTTTTTCAAAATCATCGGGAGTTGGTGGGTGGGGAGTGTTCGCATAAAAACATATCTGCAAGTACACAAAATTGTAACAAGTAGTAAAGTGTTTGAAAGAAAACAGTTGTCGAACCCACAGGGAATAATTATGCTATTGAGTATTGAAATTGACTAAATTAATTACTATTTGGAAAATTAAAATTTGACGAATGGTTTATTTAAGTTAAATTGAAGAAAAGAACATTAAAATTAAGATTTGAAAGTACTAAGAATAGATCTAGAGCATTTGTTTTTACATAGCAAATCTCACACAATTTATTCTTTTTTGTTATGGAATCCTAACTATCCCAAGTTGAAGATAAAAATCCATTAACTATTTTCTCTCAAACAATAACAAAAATATCTCCAACTAATAACTCCATATTTCTATGTGAATTTAACTAATTAGAGAATCATTAAGTTTTTTAGATTTTTATTGAAAATCACACTAGTCATGGTAAAGCATCTCTGTTTTCGCTCAACTAATGGTGTTTAATCATAGAACTTTAATCACAAATCACCTTTCGGTCTCATTGCAATCCAAAAGATCAAACAATAGTTAGCTAGAAAATTGTAAGCATTAAGAACAAGGAATAAACACTCAATCATGGAAATATTGAAAGTAAAATAACTTGGAATATAAACTGTGTGTTCAATGCTAGGCAACATCAAAGTTCTAGAAAATAAAATTAGTTCATAATGAAATTAAAAATAAAAAGAACAAAACTGATGTTCTTTTTTGGAGTCAGTTGATGAAGCATGCGACTTTCGCATCTGCTCTCCCTGATCTGCCTTTTTGAAAGAAACTCAAATAATAAACTCTGAATTATTGAAACCTAAACTCAGACTCTCTAAAACTCAAAACTAAAAACTTAAGAACCTAGACTAAAACAAAAACTAAGATTAAGAACCCAGACTTCCAATTCATCCCACAAGACGGGATTAAACGGATGTCAGAACTCAAATCCGGAAACAAAATAAATGTGGCTACAATCTAGCCTAAAAATCTGGAAAATAGTTTCTAAAGATAGATGCTAACGTAAAAGGAAATTATCCCAAGAATATCAGAATTATCTAAAATGAAAAATTCAGTGATATGCGGCTTCAATTGTAGAGTTTGGGAGGATTTGGTCATCAATAGATTGATTGCAGAACTCGGAAGGGTCCTACCGGGTAGGTGTCGTGTGCGCTGAATACAACTGGCGGGCGTGGAGGTCACAAATGAATGGGCGTGGAGGTCACAAAGACCATGCGCCACCTATCGAGTGGAAAGACTCCTGACTCGGATGAAAGACTCCTCTCGACTTTTCTAGTTGTTGCCCACGATGTCATTTAGGTTGGTCTCTTGAGTTGGTCGTTTATACTAGTTGCCCAATCAAACCGCCTAGAGCCTTGTCGCCAAATCTTCGCGCTTTCTGGTCGTGCTTTCTGGTTGTGAGTTTCCTCGCCAACCTAAAGGTAAGTCTTATTGCCTTTGGGCGAGAGAAATCCCTTTGCTGCCCACGGGGATAAGGCTTTTCACCAAAATCTCATCGGCTCTCTTCAGATCTCACTGCCTCTCATCAGTTTGGATTCGTAGTCTCTTCTTTTGTACCAAAATGCTCTTCTTTTATACTAAATCTTCTCATTCCTTCAAGTCCAAGAAAATAAATAAAAATTCATAAAAATAAAATCAATAGTATTGAAGGGAAAATGACACTTTTCATAAATAAAAGAGTGATAAAAATCACATAAAAATAATACTTATCAAATACCCCCAAACTTAAGCTTTGCTCGCCCTCGAGCAAAGAAGAAGATAAAGGACAATTAAAACAAGCATTGGTTTGATTCATAAAATTTATTGCCTCAAAGATTGTCTAAAGTCTATAATTCGAAAGAATTATTCAAGATCAATCAAGTCCAAAAGTTAATTCACAACTCAATTCCACCGCATTATCCATCCCACATTCATGCATACCCATCATTCTCACTTCATCATTAGCTCTCCGGATAGTGTTATGCAAACAAGTAAATCAATAGTGGATCTTTAAAAACTTCATAGGCTTGCTTTTCAAATCACTCTTCACTAATGTAGAACAGAAACTATCACAGGGATCAATATGTTTTTATTAAACTTTAGTTCGAACATCAACAGAATAAATAGAGCACTCTCACTTCTAATATAAACATCTCTTCTCAATCATCTCTCAACATACCTCTCTTTATTGCACTTTCACGTATCTCTCTTTTTTCCCCTCTATTTGGCAGATCTGATTTTTTTTTTTTGAAAAATATTCCATACTTTTTCAATTGCCTTTGGGGATGACTCTCGTCGGCCTTTTCTTATTGGCCACACAGTAGGCGAGTTGACTCTTCACACCCCCAAACTTATGATTTTGATAATATTGCTATACTTAACTTTACTTGTAGACCTTCTACCTCTCTTGTCTTTCATGCTCTTTTGAGTCTGTGACTTTGTATAAACTTAGTTCTCTTGAAAGGTAAGGAAATTAATGTTTAAGATCAAAATAGGATAGGGAATATGAGGTTTACAAGTAAGAAAAATATAAGGCCAAAATATATTTCAATAAAGCTCAAAGGGGCAACTAGAGATAAAGATAATAAACAGGTAAGCTTGAAAGGCTCAATCAGTCCAAAGAATGCCTTAATCATTTCTCCAGTAATATTCTGTTTAGGATTTCACCTCAAGTGTAATCAAACAAGTTCTAGAGTAAGTTGAGACCATACAAATTCACAAAATTCACATTAAATTTCTCTAGGTATTCAAAACAATTAATGATCATAAGAGACATTTATTGAATATAGGAAATATCATATTAAGTAAGATCAAGTAAAGAATTAACAACTAGACTTAAGCAATGAGATTTTTTCCTAAAAAATTATAATCAATTTCAATCATATTCTTATCATAGGCTTTGTATTCATCAATCCATACTGTTTTTATCATCCTTATTATTATTATTATTATTATTTTGAATAAAATAATATCATTTCACTCCAAACTTAAATATCACATTGTCCTTAATGGGAAAAATGAAGAAAAACTAAGGCAAAGAATGAGAAAAGGTAAGAGATGCTCCCCTGATTTATTTTTTTATTTTTTATTTTTGTCTTCAAATTGAATATTTTCCTTGAAAGTGTAGCCGTGTACTCCTTGGAGATCTCTCCAGCCTCTTCGTTCCTTAAATTTGATGGAAGCAATTTGAGTTCAAACTTGGGTGGTTCCTTACGTCGTAGCTTTGGGAATTCAGCTCCATAAGTCTTGCTGGCCATGGCCACGTCTCAGTCACTTATTTGAAAGCAAGAACATACGTCGGAAGGGAATTCCATAGATTTAAATACGTCATAAGTGACCTGCTCCTCACCGACCCTCAAAATGAGTTTCCCTTTTTCGACATCAATTAAAGTTTTCCCCGTCGCAAGGAAAGGTTGGTCCTGTATCAAAGGGATCTCCTCGTCCTTCTCCACATTGAGTACAATGAAGTCGATCGGGAAGATGAACTTATCAACTTTCACCAGTATGTCCTTAATGAGTCCTCTTGGGTATTTAATGGATTTGTCCACCAACTGTAGAGAGATGGTGGTCAGCTTTACTTCTCCAAGACCTAGTTCCTTAGGCGGCAACTTCTTTTGTACAATTGCACTGGTCTCCTCGGTCACCAACTTTAGGGAGATGGTGGTCGGCTTTACTTCTCCAAAACCTAGTTCTTTAGGCGGTAGCTTCTTTTGTACAATTGCACTACTCTTCAGTCGCCAACTATAGAGAGAACTGATTATCAATCTTATTTTTTCTTAATCTCTGTAGAAAAGGAACTGGTGGATTATAAATTGAAGGAGAATAAGTTTTAGAAATAAACTCCCTAGATTGCTTGGGTTTTGAAGCCCTTTTATTCTCCTTAGTCTTCTCAGCTTGCTGGTGGGTCGCATTTCGATCGGTTTCTTTCACCTCGTCCTCAGCTTCCTTCTTCTCGGACTCCACATTTTCAGCAGCTTCTTCATCTTGCTCAGTATTTATAGACTGGTCATATGTCCACCCACTTGTCAATATTATGGCTTTGACATGTTCCTTCGAATTGGTCATAGTGTTGCATGGTAAAGTCTCTACTGTCCTCTGGGTAAGCATGCTTGAGAGCTGACTGATTTGTGCCTCAAGATTTCAGATTGAAGCCGAGTTGGTTTGGATCACCATATCAGTCTTTTGCATGTACTGCATAAGCATATCCTCAACTGTTGGCTTCTTCTCTTGCTGTGGAAACTGTTGAGGTGGTTTAGCTGGCACTTGGTTATTGCTCCTTGAAAAATTAGGCTGATTTCTCCATCCGAGATTAAACATATTTGAATAAGGATTATTTTGATGTTGAAAATTGGACACATAATGGACTTGTTTATAACTCAGTTGGGCAAAAGGGTTTCCCATTTGGAAATCTACACTTAAATGATTTCTTGTGCAGTGATCACAAACAAGATTAGTTTGAACAACGTTAACGTTCATCTTACCTATTTGTTGTGTTAGATTTGCCAACTAAGCAACAATTTCGAACATAGCATAATCTCTGAACGCCTTGTACTCCTGGTCAGCCATTTTAAATTTAGAGGCGGTGACCTCTTTCTTCTTCTCTTTATTGTATGCCTTGTTCTCTTTTTTTTTTTTTTTAAATAAATACAATAAAATCCAAACTAGTAAAAATCTAGCTAGTATCAATATTAATAACAAATAACTATTCCCCTACAACGGCGCCAAAACCTTGTTTGCATAAAAATATATATGCATGTGCACAGAATCGTAATAAGTAGTAAAGTGTTTTAAAGAAAATGGTTGTTGAACCCATAGGGAATAATTATGCTATTGAGTATTGAAATTGACTAAATTAATTACTATTTGGAAAATCGAAACTTGAAGAACGGTTTATCTAAGTTAAATTGAAGTAAAGAACATTAAAATTAAGATTTTAAAAATAATAAGAATAGATCTAGAGCATTTGATTTTACCTAGCAAATCTTACACAATATATTCTTTCTTATTATAGAATCCCAATTATCTAAAGTTGAAGATAAAAATCCATTAACTATTCAATATTTTCTCTTGAACAATACAAAAAATATCTTTAACTAATAACTCCATATCTCTATGTGAATTTAACTAATTAGAGACTCATTAAGTTTTTTGAATTTTTCGTGAAAATCACACTAGTCGCGGTAAAACATCTATGCTTTCCCTTAACTAATGGTGTTTAATCCTAGAGCTTTAATCACAAATCACCTCTCGGTCTCATTGCAATGCAAAAGATCGAACAATAGTTAGCTAGAAAATTGTAAAGACTAAGAACAAGAATAAATACTCAATCATTAAGATATTGAAAATAAAATAACTTGGAATATAAATTGTGTGTTCAATGCTAGGATACATCAAAGTTCTAGAAAATAAAATTAGTTCATAATGAAATTAAAAAGGCAAAAAAAAGTAAAACTGATTATCTTTTTTGGAGTCAGTTGATGAAGCATGCAGCTCTCGCATCTGCTCCCCCATATCTGCCTCATTGAAAGAAACTCAAATAATAAACTTTGAACTAAACCTAAACTCGGACTCTCTAAAACTCAAAAACCAAAGACTAAAACTAAGACTAAGATTAAGAACCCAGACTAAAACTAAAACTAAGATGAAGAACTCAGACTCCCTTTTTATCCCACAAGACGAAATTAAATAGATGTCAAAACTTAAATCCAGAAACAAAATAAATGCGGCTACAATCTAGTCTGAAAATCTGAAAAATAGTTTCTAAGGATAGATGTTAACAAAAAAGGAAATTATCCCAAGAATATCAAAATTATCTAAAATGGAAAATTTAATGATATACGGCTTGAATTGCAAAGTTCAGGAGGTTTTGGTCGTCAATAGATTGATTGCGGAACTTGGAAGGGTCCCACCTGGTAGATGCCATGTGCGCTGAATATAACTGACAGGTGTAGAGGTCACAAATGAACGAGCGTGGAGGTCACAAAAACCACACGACCCTCTTCTCGCCTATCGAGTGGAAAGACTCCCGACCGGGATGAAAGACTCCTTTTGCCTTTTCTAGTTATTGCCCACGATGTCTTTTAGGTTGGTCTCTTAAGTTGGACGTTTAGACTAGTCGCCCAATCTAACCGCCTAGAGCCTTGTTGCCAAATCTTCGCACCTTCTGGTCACGCTTTCTTGTTGCAAGTTTCCTCGCCTACCAAGAGATAAGTCTTCTCATCTTTGGGCGAGAGAAATCTCTTTGCTACCAACAGGATAAGGCTCGTTGTTCAAGAAGAACCTCTAACTCCACCCTCTCTGTCCCCCACTTCTTGAATTCCCTCTTGGCATAGAAAGAAAAGACATGCCTAGTGCAAACCTCATCCTCCAGATCGGTGCAGTCCACCACGATCCAAGTCACCAAATCATCGACGCTCTACAAAGGCAAAATCAAAGGGAGCTTAAAAAAAAGGAGGTAAAGCAACAAGAGTAGCAACAATGACAACAGCCCAGATAGGAAATTCCGTAGCTGACTAGCCATGATGCTGACAGCTTCATCTCTAGCAAGATCAGAGGGAGGGGAAGCTCCTCCCAGCACCTCCCTATCATCCCTAGTTTGAGAACCTCTGTGGGGCCCAAGGAAGAAAGCTTCAGGCAATGCTGCCATCAAGCCCATCCTACTCCTAGTGGCTTCCCCCATGTTTTCCACAGGGCAAACAACGTTGGTGGGAACGACTTCAACATCTCCAAGTCAATGCCACTCGTGGGGACAACCTCCTTTGAGGGAGAGGACTCAGCATCATCCCCAAAAAAGGAGGGAAAGAGAGAAGGTTTAGAAACTTGGTCTCCCCTAGCCTCCAGGTCAAGTGGAGGAGTCTTTCCCATTGAGATAGTGGTAGGCAAAGAGTGGGGAGTTAAAATTTTGTCCCCACACTCTTCTTTAGACTCTTCGATAATAGGAGGGTCGTCGCCCTGATCGCCGCCTTGGGCATCGGGGTCGCTCTGGGCACCATCTTGATTGCCCTGAATCTCCATAAAGGTCGTCTAGTTGGCAAGGCCCAAAGAAAAGGCGGCGTACACATCCAAATTGACCATGCCACTTTTCCTCCATAGATCGAAAGCCTCAAAAGTAGGGAACTCAAATGTTGGGCTGGACGCCGAATCAAGCTATTGAGACAGAAGGTCAAAATCGAAAGCAGTTGCCAGGTCAGAAAGAGCTGGATCCATCAAGCCCTCAAGGTCGTCGAGACCTAGAGAAGGTGTGCGAGTCAGTGAACGATAGGGGGTAGAAGGCAGGCTGCTATGAGGTTGGTTGGTAGTAGGGGAGGCGCCAACACCTACGCCCGCAACCCTTTTTTTCTTGGGAAAAGGAGTACAAGTTGCAGCTGGGCGAGGATGCTTCCACGAGGCCTTTAGAGTAGACTCAGAGGGAGGCTTCTTTGAGGGAGATGAGGCAACAACTTTGGTAAAAAAAAGGCGACCACGAACATTCTAACTGTCAGGCATCACCAAAAAATGGTCAATATTGGTGGCGTTAGAAGGACGTCGGTCCAGGTAGCGACAAAGGCCCAAAGCTACTGCCAAACATTTGTCATCTGGGACCTTACTCCAAGGGGCTCAAATAGGGAATTCTTGGTGTGCTACCTCTGAATGGGGAAATTCCCAAACTATACCAAAAATGAAGAAAAACTTCCTCGTCTATGGCTTGGCATTCGAATACCAACTCTCAAAACGAGCCAACCATTGGTTTTGATCCAAAAACTACAAATATTACCTGGAGA
Source organism: Juglans regia (assembly GCF_001411555.2). Classification (NCBI taxonomy): domain Eukaryota; kingdom Viridiplantae; phylum Streptophyta; class Magnoliopsida; order Fagales; family Juglandaceae; genus Juglans; species Juglans regia. Next base: position 14,960,839 of record NC_049911.1, on the reverse strand, counting down.
GCTCCTCCAAGAATAAAAAGCCAAGAACTCTTTGGCAATTAAATCTGGGTATTCTTCCCCAGCGGGTTCCAAGACCAAACGGAACACAATACAAGAACAGAGAAGAACTCGCCATGCGTGAGAGTGAAGCTGTGCAGGGGCCAACTTCAAAAGGTCAAGAATGTCGCATATTGGGCGACAGAAAGGAAATCGTAGACCATGTGTGAGGGCACAGACAGGTAGAACAACCTTTTCAGCAAACCCTTCTTCATCAACACAACCACGGTGAGGAAGTTTGAGAAGTATCGAGTTTGGGATCCTATAGGAATTACGTAGATTCAACAAATCCTTAGTGGTAAGGGCAGAATGCCACCCGAAGCCTTCAAAGTGTGCAATGTCTTTCACAGAGGAAGACTCTGAAATAGTAAGGGTCTGGGATACATTTTGTTGGGCCATGGGTATGATGAATGAGCAGAGGAGAAGGGGAAAAGAAGGAAGGTCGCAAGCCAAGGGTCATAGATAACGAGGTCGAAGAAGTAGGAACTCAAGAACAGGAATAAGATGAAAGAATAAGAAAGGGTAGGGAAACGAAGAAAGGTAATGACTGCGGATCATTATTACCTGACTAAATGACGTGACATGAAGAGAACGTGGTGACGATTATGGGGTAGCCTACACACGTTTATCGAGTTTAAAATTCCCGCCTCTTGATAAGTGGGAATGACGAGTGAGATAATTAAGGGCTAGTGGGGTAGACCATGGGTCTCGAATCCTTTCTTTGCAAAAGTGAGGTATATATATAAAAAAAAACCTTTATTATGAAATTCCCCACGAGTACATGCAAGCGGAATTAGAGGGATAACTAGAGGAGCGAATATGGGTCTAGCTCGTGTTAGGGGCTCAAGGCCCATCTTCCATAAAGGATAACTATTCAAAAGAGTTGTGAATCGTGCATGGACTCTAGCCGTCCTTTTTATTAGGGTGGATAGACCCTTGAGTTGTGGATATAGATAGAATGGTATAACACCCCCTTCCTGTAGGATATAGATATTACTAACATTCATATCATAATGCCCGGTAAAGAGATTCATATCCTGAAATACCTCATTTATTGAAAAGCATAAAAAAGTTAAAACTGAATTGAATATAATTGTTTTAAAACTGAACGTAAGGTAGAAGAACATAAACTAATCCTATGAATGACATAAAAGAAATCTAATTCTTGTGTGAATATCACTTCTTCCTTCCTAATTCTTTGTACTAAATCTACTTCTGGCCATCCAGCTCTACGTCATCATAATCACCATCTATGATAATTAAACATAGAAGAAAACAGGAAGACAAACAAAAATGAGTCGAATACTTAGTAAGTAGCACATCAAATCGTAAAATATAATTTGGCCTAGCATGGACTTAATTTCTGAAGACTTTTCACAACAAACATACATCATCACAGATTTACAATCATACCTGTAACATAACTTTTTGAAAAACTTTACATACATACATATATCATCACAGATTCATATAGCATACGTATTCATCATTAACATGAGCGAAAGCATACATAATCAGGGCAAACATTTAACGTGAATGCATAATAACTTGTTTATCTTGTCTTAACATGGAGTGAAACACACTTGAGTCCATATTTCACTTAACTGGCATTATATGGAGTGAAACATGCTTGAGTCCGTGTTTCACTTAACTGGCATAACATGGAGTGAAACATGCTTGAGTTCGTGTTTCACTTAACTTGCATTACATGGAGTGGAACATGCTTGATTTCGTGTTTCACTTAACTTGCATAACATGGAGTGGAACACGCTTGAGTCCATGTTTCACTTAACTGGCATAACATGGAGTGAAACACGCTTGAGTCTGTGTTTCACTTAACTTCCATAACATGGAGTGAAACACGCTTGGGTCCATGTTTCACTCAAGTTGTGGTTAACCATGCTTGAGTCTGTGGCACCATAAAATTTCTTATCTTTCTTAATGCATGATAATTTATTAGGCTTCATAAACATTTCTAACATGGCATATTCTTGTACATGGCATAGCATAACATGACACATTCTTGTCCATATGATTTTAGTAACATTCAATCAATCAAACAACAAATACATTCATACTTTAATACAATAAAACAGTTTATGTCAACCCAAAATTAACCCACTTAAATTATTATAGTTTCTGAAATAAGCCCAACAAGTTCATTTAAAAACTAGGCCCAATACCAACTCAAGGAAGCACTAGCCGAATGGGCTTAAGGACCAAGGCCCACTCTAATTTCAGGGGCAAAAGCCCTTTGTGGAAGATTAGCCTCCCTAAGGATTTATGAGGCTTCTGGCCGAATGGGCTTAAGGCCCATGGCCCACTTTAAGTTTTTGAAGAGTAACAAGAACACAAGTCTGAGGTGGGAAGCTAGTGAGAGAGCGAAAGAGTCGTGTGAAAACTCGCCGAGAGAGGGACTGATGTAGTTGGGAGGTCCCTGTGGTGGCGTGACATTGAAAGAGGAAAAGAGAGTTAGAGAGAGAGGATCTACTAAGCTGAGAACTGAAAATCATGGGGAGAGAGAGATCCCGTCGAGGACCTACCACTACAACAAATCAGGCATTTTCCAGTGCTCAAAATCGCCGCAAATAACGCTTCTAATTACTGCCTTTGATTATTTCCGGCGGTTTTAAAATCGCCGTAGGTTCGACGAAATCCTATAGCCATTTTAGATTGATATCGGCGATTTTCAAAACTTGCCACAAATGAGACTTTTATCGGCGATTAATTATCGCCGAAAAGTGTCCAATGCATCGCCACAAAAATTGGTATCAGGTACACACATAATCGCCGAGAAAAAGCTATAGCAACGAAAAATTCCTTCGCAAGTATACAATTAATCGCCGAAAATAACCTCTATTATTACCAGCTATATTATATAGTCACCACTGGGATTAATTTTTGCAGTGAATTGGTATCACCGCAAATGGAAATTTATTCGCTGCAAATCTCTTTCCTGATTCAACGATTCTCATCTTCGTCGCTACTTTGATTATTTGCAACAGAGGTAAAATCACTTTAAAAAAGTCAGATGGTCGCCGCAAAAAAGTAATTGCAACGATTTTAGCTTGTCGTCGATATTGAAATCTACATGTAAGGTGAGTTTTTGCGGCGCATAAAGTTCGCCGGAAGAGAGTTTTTGCATCGATAACTTTAATCGCCGCAGGCTACTCTACATTAATGTGAACCCTTTTCTGGCAAAGAACATTCGCCGCAAATGTTCTTTGATTCTTTTTTTTTTTCTTTTTCCCTGCGTCGCCCAGATACGTTGGCTGGGCTTCACTTTCACACTTCATGTCACAACCGAAATATTATCTTATTAACACAATTGATGTTTTAAGTAATTTTGTTTGAGTGACTAACCTGAAATAATAAGATAAATAAGCTGTGGTGACTTTTAATATCACACTAGTGCAGTTTATGTTGTCAAGTAAGTGCTGCAGTTTATGTTTTAGTTGACAACATTAAGTACTTAATGTTGTCAACTAAAATAATATTGTTTATCCAACAATACCCATGCCTTATGATATTAAATACTTAGAAACAGAAAACATAAAAGAAAAAGATTGCACTTTCATTATATATGCCTTGAGAGCATGTAGGATTCTCATTTTCAAATCTTTGAGCACCATAACCATCTAATTTAATAAATTAATGACATTCAATTCATCCATTGAGGTGTGAATTCACATTAATGTAGTTATGGTGCATACAATGGGGTGGCCCAATCGGAACCCAAAACTTACAACTTAACTACTAAATATTGATAATACATCGTTCAAATATGTCAATTGTGCTACTCCTCTATCTTTATAAATAATAGTCAAATATAACAATATGCACCTGGGCATGAGGGGTTGGTAGAACAGCTCCTTACAAGATTGCATCAATGCCCTTATACTTGGCCACGGTATTTGATATTTTCATCTCAAACAATAACCAATCTGACAGTTATAGATAAAATGCATCAGAACACACCATTAAAACATTTATATATAAAGGACCAGTTATATATAACAAAACATTCTATTACATTTAAACCAACATAAACTTCATCAACAAAAGCATGTAGATAACCCTCAATATGAGTAATCCATCAATCTATTCCAATATCCAACACCCAGATTTATGTATTCGATCTTTTAAAAAAAACTACAACCAAGTATTATCCCATGCCAGACCACCCACCAGTCCCACTTCCCCTCCACTTCTTTTGCCACTTTTATCAAAGCCAATTATAGTCGTTGATGAGCCAAAAAAAGGCACCAAGAAGACAGATTTATACACAACAGTTTTAAGCTTGTGAACTGATTCTTTAGGCCTATCATCATATCCTAGAACTGAGTGCCAAAACTAAATGTATTCTTTATGGTTTCGTGTCTTAATTTGTGCTGTCATTCAAAGCATCTCCTGTGCACTGAGCACCCAGATATACATAATACAGTAATACAACAATTTTCCTGTATGGTCTTATTAGTGCATATAAGGGGGAATCATATTCGAAAAGGAAGATACACAAAGTGTAGATAATTAAGCAATTTCCAACCCCTCTACATTATTTTGGTGTTTTATGTAGATTATGATGATTTTATTCCATGTTTATTTGTATTCCTGAATACTGAGCTCTCAATTGTTTCATGTAGATTATATTGCTTTTTATTCCATCTTTTAACTGGGTAATTGTTTCTTCTTGATAGTATAGACATGAGTATTTAAGAATAGAGATGCCTTGCCCCTTTTTGAGTTGACAATTCTTCGACAATAAATGATTCACCAAAATGAAAAACTAAAAATAGAGAGGAGTCGGTCTAATCTAATATATATATAGAAGTCAGGGTTTGGAAATTTGAAGAAAAAGATCTATGAAGCCTCTCTTATTGCATTTAAAAGTGAGAAGGACTATTCACATAATTAAGAATGTAGATATCGAAAAGGAAGATACACAAAGTGTAGACAATTAACATAACCTTATTGTTTTTGACACTAATTTGGATGGTGGTGGGTGTACATTTGAATTATGGTGTTGATTAATGACACAAGCATGCAATTTTTCAGTCAGTTAAAAAAAGGACAATCTGATAAATAAGAGGAACAAACAGTCCAAGATAATGATGAACACAAGAAGCAACTAGATAACGAAAATGCCATGAACAACTATATAGTGTTTGATAAACTATTGTAAATGTAGTGTTTAATAAACCAATGCAACAGAATAGCATATAAACTATAGTAATAGTGATGTTTGATAAAACTATGTGGCAGAATAGCATATGATGTATGTATATCTGAATATTTCTATCAACACACACAAGGGCTCCCCATTGATTGTGTGGAAGCCAAATATGCCTAGATCAATTTTTTTTGTTTAACTTTTTATGGTACTAGAGTTGAGAGAATAAATATATTTGCAAGTTTTTCATTTTGATAGACCTCAAGCACATTGAGGTGGAAATAACAATTGCATCAGCTAACATTAAAGCGTATTGGTGTCTTATAGGTTTGGGTACTAAGACTTCAATTACTCTCAGAATATCTCACTACTCTAAATTACTAGTTATTACTTTTTCACCTATTATTCACTACTATTCAATATTCTTTCATTTCTTTTTTACTACTATTCACATAATACTTGAGGTACTCTTACCACCCAAACGTAGATATATGACTGTAATATTGCCTCAAAACAAGTGATTTGACTACACGTAGACTTATTATTTGCAGTACAACTCGAACAACAATTTTACTTTAGAGATGGCTATAATAAATTCCTAATTTTCTTCCCCCACTTCACAAAATGTCATCACGGAATCATTAAGATGTCCTTGTTAATCTTCACCATTTGAACACCTTGAAACTCACCAGGGACAGTCACCTTTTGTGGAATTGTCCCCATCTCCATGGGAGAAACTAATTTGGATTCACAGATAGGATTACCCCTCCACCTGTTCAAAAGTATTGCTTCAACAGATAGTTGACACTCGTAGTGTTGTCAAGTTGCAAACCTAGTTGGACAGGTGCCTTATCAATAGGATCTGGTATGGTCAAGATCTTTTCCTGCTAATACTAAAGTGTCTAGTACATTATTGCACTTTTTCTATCCTAAGCATGTTGAATAGAATTGACTATATTCTACAAATTGGCCAAAAGGCAAGAGAATATGATGTATCTGGAAATTCTTATACTTGTTTGGTGAGACATATTATTCTTTGTGGCATGCAACACAGATTGACCATATATATTGCATCCTTTGTGGAACACATGGATTGCTGAACAATGGTTATAAAGCAGAATTAAAAGGACAAAGGTTAGGAATCAAAGATTCTAGTGCTAGTGGGAAAGATAATGATCCAAAGTTGTATTATCAAGTTTATGTGCTTTCTTCTATACATCCTTTTTCTAATCACGATGGTGCAGCACCTCAAAGGGGAAAGTGGCACTCCAATCTGAAGGGCATATAAAATCATATGAATGGAAGCCCAATTATTCAAATAACTCACCTGCAAACAAACCATAAGGAGAGCAACAAGTGCAGTAAATGTTCATTTCTCTTTTTAAGTGGATATGCCAAGTATAGATCCAAGCAAGGCTCCTACGAGAATGACAACAAGGCATGGAGTTAATTTAATAATTACTGAGCACTTGACCTACTAGAAGTCAACATTAAACTCTTCATTCTACCATTTCATTTAGTTAGAAAAACATTTTCAAACTGCTTTGTGTTGACCCTAACGGAATGAATAAGCACTAATGCTAACCATAGAAGAATTGAAGATCACCAATAAACGTCTGAGAAACTACTCCAGGGAACTCCAAATTAGGGCTGTACAGAAACCGACAGCACCGGCCGCCACCGACGCGAACCGACCGGCCGCGTCAGGAACCGGCCGGAACCGGTGGAGAACCGGTCGGCGTGCAGTGGAAATTTCAAGAAACCGATGTTCAGCGGTTCGGTCTTGGTTTGAAGCTGAACCGGACCGCTGAACCGACCGATATAATAAAATCTTTTTTTTTTTTTAATATACCCTTGTCAAAACGGCGTCGTTCCACCTAAGTTTAAGTTGAACGGCGCCGTTTTAGTTAAGAAGTACTGCAACTGATACGGGAAACGACGCCGTTTGGCATTAAACCAAACGTCGTCGTTTTATTAAGGACGTAAGCAAAAAATAATAAGTCTGAAACGACGCCGTTCCACTTAAACTTAAGTGAAACGGCGTCGTTTCGTTAAGAGTATTCTTCTTCTTCCCGATCTTCTTCTTCCCGAACTCTCCTCTGTAACCCTCTCTCTCTCTCTTCTGTAACTCTCTCTCTCTCTCCTATGCATCTCTCCCTCTCTCATTCTCTCTCATAATTATCTCACTAGAACCGCCAAAGAACCGACGCCAACCGAGAACCGGCAGAGAACTGCCTCGATCGGTGTCCTCCTCGCCATCGACCGGTTACGGTCGGCACCTCATCCATTTTTCCAGACGTCGGTCGGCGTCGGTTTTGCCCAAAAACCGCGCCGACGACGTCGGTTTTCACCCCTACTCCAAATGATCAAAACTGATTATGGAAACAACGACCCAAACTTAACAATGTTTTTAAAAGTATGTGCCTTCTTAATAGAATATGCAAAAGATATTGAAGATCTTCCAGACAAGTAAAACTTACATTATCCAAGTGATGTCGATGATAAAGAATATCATGAAAAGCCTGGGTAAATAAAAGTCCAACAAAATTAATATTAAAAAAAAAATGATGACATGCAATAGAACCTTGATTATGAAATTCAATCAAGCATAATGTCGAGAACCAATGAGTATTAGAATCTTCAAGCTCGTTATGTGGAATCAAATGGTTCAAGTTATGTCCAGTTTAAGGCCTATTTGATCGAAAAAAGTTAAGGTTCTTGTTCAGAATGGCAAAAACTATCATTAAATCTCTGCCACATAGTTGAATAATATTGAACAAAGTATAAAGGGTTCTCACTCAGTATAAGAACACTTAATGGAATAAAAAAAAATAAGGTCCAATGTTCGAAATTTTATTTATTTATTTGATAATCCTAGCCATTTTTATTGGAAAAATAACAAGAACAACAAAAGATCTAGGAAAGATTTACAGGTGGAACTATCAACACACTGGGTTTCATCCAGACTTTGAAAGAACAATGAGAATTTCTTGACTTTTCCCTCCATCGCAGGTCACTAACCAAGCTTGATTAGGAAGACTGAACAGGAGAAAGATGGATGATATCCAAAATGCCTGAATCATTGTTTGTACTTATTGATCATTCCAAAAATTTATCAGTATCTACTTAATAACCATTCTAATAAAAAAAATCATAATTCTCTTAAAGATACTAACTTAACAAGATAAACCCACAAGTGCCTAATTAAAAAAAAAATAATATATGAGAAACACGTGCGGCCCATGTTTTAATTTGCAAGAATATATAAAAATCAATTGATATTCTAAACAAAAAGGGTGAAAAGGGTAAAACACCCTTGGTCTACAAATCAACCGAGACACCTCCAGTTTCCTTTTTAAGTAGTTATAAATCACAACACAAAAAAAATGAAACTAGCAGAGGAAGATAAAAACGTGAGAGACGGCGAGGTCCTACCCACGGGAAAAACTGCGGCAGTGGCACTGCGAGAGAGCGATGGATAAAGGGCTGAGGTGGTGGTGAAATCCTTGACGATGTCGCACGGGGAGAGAGAGAGATAAAGCTGAAACCAAGAGAGAGGCACATGGTGAGAGGAAAGTGAGGTAGATACTGAATGGGAAGAACCAACCAACTAGAAATGGTGAGCTTACTAGGGGACTGAGGCGGCATGCGGCGGACTTGGGTGATGGAAGGTCCTCGCCGGCAGTTTCTATGGGGGCACGGCGCAGTGGAGCTCTCGATGGAGCGTGACTGTAGTGGCTTGGACGCTGCTCTATTTTAGACAACTAAAACAGAGTATTTCGGGGCTTTTAATGGAGGCTACGGAGGCATTGGGAGGTGGCTTCAAGGCTGAGGTTCCATGTGGGCTAGGTCTGGCAGAGAGTAGTGATTCGATGGCTGGACTGGTACTCTGTTTTTCGATGGTGCAATTGAGTTAGTGTTTACACGGAGAGATCATATCAGAGGGTGGTGGCGCACGGCTTGAGTGGTGGACTTCGTGTGACTGAGGTATCGATGTGGGCTTCGTTTGGTTGGACAGTAGTACATGAAACGACTTGGTGACGGCAGTTCACTAGTTGCTAACCGAGCTTCATGGTTGGTGTTTACAGGGGAGTGATGGCTGGTGCATGCGATGTGGTTTGGCTGCGATTCACAATGAGAGGCGGAGACTCATACAAGATGAGCGGCTGAGAGCATGAAGAGAAATAGTGGCACTAAGACTAGGTCAAGGATGTATAACATATATGTATAAACTATAAGAAGTAAAGGGTAAAAACCTAGAGGGAAGAGGGATGAACGGCATGCATGAAAATGGAAAGTAGACGTGAACACTGCACGACATTAAAATTGGAGTTGTTTCATGGGCTTGGGCCTGACAGCGGGCTGGGTCTTACAGAAAAATGAGCCAAATTTTTCAATCTATCATGATGCCTTTTCTATCAGTTCATGAGAACTGGAAACATGATCATCAATCTTTATTGCATTTTTGGGGTCATGCTTGGGGAAGACAAATTTTTTATAAATTTCCTCAAGTCTTTAGTGTTTTCCTTAAAGAAGTCTCTTTTGTGTTAGCTCCACAAAAAGACACACACACACACACATATATATGCCAACTTTTCAAGAAAACTAAAATTGTTTCTTGGATGTCTTCAGAACTTTGGAAATTCAAGGCTTTGAATCTCTTGGTGACTGCACTAGGGAATAGTCCCAATACGGATGGAATTCATGTTACTGAAACACAGAACATTAATTTTCACACTGTGTTATCAGAACATGTACACTCCAAAAACAATTAGGACTAGAAACTTGAGATTATCCATAATTTAGTCACAACTAATTACTATAAGATGTATTGGCAACATATCTATTTTTTACAATAAATTCTGAACTGGGTGGGAAGTATGCTCATAGACATTTTATTTGTTGAAGGTGATGACTGTATTTTACCGGCCGCTGGGTCAAAAAATGTTCGAGCCACGGGCATTACTCGTGGACCACAAAATGCAGAAATACATGCAAAATTCGTGCAAAAAAAGGGTAGATTTCACAACTGCACACCTCAATATTAATTTACAAGCAAAAAGCTTTTAATTTTGTAAAGAAACACGCACGCAAAATCGATTCATTAAAAATCCACTTCTGAGTTGCAGCCATACCTGTGGTGACGGAATGACCCACGCTATCCCTCGACTGAATCTCGACCAACCTCAGTTGGAAGCAACTGACCTGAATCCCACAGATTCAAAGAGATGAATCGCACGACACAGTATTGTTTCGGAGATTTTGTCTCGACCATAGCTTCCGTGCGAGGAAAATGAGGTAAAGGAGAAACCTTTGGGTGATACCACGAAAATGGAGATGAAATCATTCGGGGGACGTGGGTGGAGTTAAGCTGATCTCTCGGAAAGGCAAATGGAGACAGAACGGGGAAGAACATAGAGAAGTGGAGAAGGAAAGAAATCGAGGGGAAAAATAAAAGATTTTTAGAGGATTTGGCGCCCAGATCTACTTCGGCGACTTCGAGCGCTGTAATAGATTTTTTCTTTTTCCGGTGAAATAAATCGTTGCAAAAACACTTATATTTGCTGCAACAAATGTCAATAAGGGGCCCACTTCCTACTGAATCAGCTGTCTCAGCGAAAATATGCGGCGATGAAGAACACGCCGCAAAAAGTGATCTATTGTGGCAACTCTTCTTGCAACGCTATAAAAATCGCCAGAACTGCCCCTTTTTCTTGTAGAGCAGAAGGAAGTGGGTTCACCAAGGTTGGGCTGGTCGGCGATTTCTGGCTCCAAGAGTGGTGGTCCAACATCTTCTAAGGTGGCCGACGGTGGCTAGCCACAACACCTAGTGGTTTTGGTCAGTAATGACAGAAGGAAAAATGACGAGAAAGGCTTAAACAACGACGGTGTACATCGAGATGGGAGGAAGACTCATCGTCGGCGGGCTCTGTGGTGCATTCTGGGGAAGTGGCAACTGTTTGGTTGAAGGGGCTGCACGACTAAGTTTCTCTCTGTGTCAACTGGATTTTCTTGTGTTTATTTCTGAGGGTCCGATGGGATTTTATAGACGAGGGGAAGGGAAGTACGTGAGTGATCAGGAGACTAGGCTATAGTTTGAAGTTGTCTAGACTTTAGGAACCTATTCCTACGAGGATATAGATATTGAGAGGATTATTTGAAGAGTTTGATTTGGAGTTAGTTTCAAATCAGGAAACTACCTAGTCTGGGAGACCAAACAGAAAAATAAAAGAGGTGTATAGTTTAACAGTAGAGAAATCATATTCAAAACAAATTACTACTTCAAAACATATCTAATAAAATAATAATAATAATAATAAAAATAATAATAAAATCACACTTTTGGGGTTTGGATGTTACAAATGGTGACCAGATAATTCCATGATATCAAGGATAGGTCTTATTATGGCTAAGTTTTATGTGAAGTTGATTGATTAACAGTAGTCATCCAGTATCCTTCACGCCTATATATAGAGACAACAGGTAACCCTCTAATGATCTGATTGAATATTCTTAAATTATTATCCTTCACTTGTTGCATTAGAGCCTACCGCTCCCATGAATGAAACCGTAGGTGGGACAACTAGAGTGAGATTTCCATGAAAGCTTAGTAAGTTAAGATTCATGATAGTACTATATAATTTTTTTTATTATTATTATTTGGAGGACGGGGGTTTCGAACTCCAGACCTCCATTTTGAAGGCTGGGGGTTATGCCAATCAGGCTACAGGCCTTTGGCGATTCATGATAGTACTAATAATGAGAGACAATAGCGATGAATATACATGTACCAGTTTATGTAAATAAAACTGAGGAAACACATATTTTGCATATGGTGAGGAATCACCCTTTGGGAAAAATACATGTATTCCCAGGCATGACGGGGTATCACACTCTGAGAAAATCACATGTACATAAGTATGGCAAGGAACCACCCTCTTAAGCAAAACACTTATATTCACAAGTTCTCATCATAATATTGCCAGCAGGGAATCACTCCACCCATTCAGCACATGAAATCTCTCAACTCAACCAATAAGTGAACTCATTCACCAAAAACCAATGGGAAATGACTCCACCCATCTAACATGGGAAATCTCTTTACCCGGTCCACACCTGAAACATCCCTCCACCCAAACATAACAAAGGACACCCCGCATGATCAACATGCAGACTCTTTCTACCCATCATATCAAGTGAAGCCAATACGGAAACATCTCACCCCGATCATCACAGAGAATCCCTTTACCCGTATGAAACTTGTGCCAACATGCCGCTAGAATGATACTAGGAATCTTGAACCAAATCCCATGAATTTAGAATGTTTAGGAAACTCATTTCTTAAATCACATCATCTCAAATTACATCGCACATTTAACCAATAAATGTAATGAGAAAAAGATGCACTTTCATGCTAGAAAGCGGATGAGATACAAAATATGCAAATCCTGAACAAACCCACAAACATTTACCCCGCATTCCTAGTATAGTCATAGGAGTGAACCTACCTAGATAGTATTTCTAATATTAAAGTTGCATTGATACCGATCCTTCAATTGTGTGAGCTCTTGAGTTCCTTACTTCCTTGAAGACTTATAAGAGAACACTTTACAATCTCAAAAGTGAAATTTTGACTATTTTCCCATAACTTTTATACGACGGGACTACTAGTTACAGTTTTGTTATTCTTCTGACCTATGTCTTGCTTGAATGGGAGACTTTCGATCTTAATTGTCCATATGCCCTCTAGACTTGAAGAATTGTAGAGATCGAGTGACTGATGAGACAATGTGTGCAAGTCCTTATAGCTTGCCTTGGGTTCAATCCTGCAGTCCTTCGCCTAGTGAGGGTTTCCCATGTGGCCTATGCCATACCTATGAGGTCAATGATATGGCCCGTAGGTCTGTATTCCGACTTTCCTAAGCACACTCCATATTGACGTCTTTGACGGAGCATGGGACTTGGGTACGACACCTGCTACCCTATGAGCACCTATAGGTTATCTCGGAGAGGTCATAGCTCTGCATTAGGCATTTCTTCGCCCTTTGCTTGCCTTAGTCAGTTAGCACATCCTTTGCTTGCCTGGTGTTCGATGAACCTGCTACCCCATGTTGTCCTGCATCTTCTAGGCTCTCTATAGTGTGATGCTCGCCTTACCTCTTGTCCGATTGCATGTTGCCCACCCAGCTGCCTCCTTGTTCATATAAAAATATATATGTAAGTGCACATAATTGTAACAAGTAGTAAAGTGTTTTAAAGAAAACAATTGTCGAACCCACAAGGAATAATTATGATATTGAGTATTGAAATTTATTAAATTAATTACAATTTGAAAAATTGAAATTTGAAGAACAGTTTATCTAAACTAAACTGAAGAAAAGAACATTAACATTAGGATTTTAAAAATAACAAGAATATATCTAGAGCATTTGATTTCACCTAGCAAATCCCACACAATTTATTCTTCCTTGTTATAGAATCCCAATTTCCCAAGTTGATGATAAAAACTCCTTAACTATTCAATGTTTTCTCTCGAGCAATACCAAAAATATCTCCAACTAATAACTCCATATCTTTATGTGAATTTAACTAATTGGAGACTCATTAAGTTCTTTGGAATTTTTTTGAAAAACACACTAGTCGCGGTAAAGCATCTCTATTTTCGCTCAACTATTGGTGTTTAATCCTAGAGATTTAATCACAAATCACCTCTCGGTCTCATTGCAATCCAAAAGATCAAACAATAGTTAGTAGGAAAATTGTAAGTATTAAAAACAAGGAATAAACACTTAATCATGGAAATACTGAAAATAAAATAACTTGGAATATAAAATGTGTGGTCAATGCTAGACTACATCAAAACTCTAGAAAATAGAATTAGTTCATAATTAAATTAAAAATAAAAAGAATAAAACTGATGTTCTTCGTTGGAGTCAGTTGATGAAACATGCGACTCTCACCTCTACTCCACCAGATCTGCCACCTTGAAAGAATACTTCAAGAATAAATTCTAAACTATCGAAACCTAAACTTAGACTCTCTAAAACTCAAAACTAAAACTAAGATTAAGACCCAGACTCCCTATTCATCCCACAAGATGGGATTAAATAGATGTCAAAACTCAAATCCAAAAACAAGATAAATGCGGCTACAATCTAGCCAAAAAATCTGGAAAATAGTTTCTAAAGATAAATTGATTGCAGAACTCAGGAGGGTAGACACAAGTAGATGTCGTGTGCGCTAAATATAACTGGCGGGCGTGGAGGTCACAAAGACCACCCGACCCTTTTCTTGCCTACCTAGTGGAAAGACTCTCGACCGGGATGAAACACTCTTCTCACCTTTTCTAGTTATTGTCCATGATGTCGTTTAGGCTAATCTTTTAAGTTGGTCGTTTAGACTAGTCGCCAAATCTAACTGCCTAGTGCCTTGTCACCAAATCTTTGTGCCTTCTGGTCGCGCCTTTTTGTCGCGAGTCTCATCGCCTACCGAGAGGTAAGTCTTCTTACCTTTGGACCAGAGAGATCTTTTTGCTGCCCACAGGACAAGGCTCCTTACCCAAATCACATCGGCTCTCTTTAGATCTTGTTGCCTCTCATCGGTCTGGATCCGTAATCTCTTCTTTTATAACAAAATACTGTCCTTTTGTACTAAATCTTCTTATTCCTTCAAATCCAAGAAAATAAATAAAAATATGTATAAATAAAATATAATCAGTAGTATTGAAGGGAAAATAATATTTTTCATAAATAAAAGAGTGATAAAAATACATAAAAATATCACTTATCAAATACCCCAAACTTAAGCTTTGTTCGCCCACGAGCAAAGGAGAAAGAAAGACAATTCAAACAAGCATTGGTTTGATTCATAAAATTTATTGCCTCAAAGATTGTCTAAAGTTTGTAATTCAAATGAATCATTCAAGATCAATCAAGTCCAAAATTTAATTCAAAACTCAATTCCACCGCATTATCCATTTCATACCCATCATTCTCACTTCGTTATTAGCTCTCCGGATAATTTTATGCAAACAAGTAAATTAATAATGGATCTCTAAAAACTCCATAGGCTTGCTTTTCAAATTACTCTTCACTAATGTAGAACAGAAACTATCACTAGGAATCAATAGATCTTTATTAAGCTTGTAATGTAAGGCTAGGTTGAGGGCTACAAAGAAAATGTAGGATTCAAACAAAGCAAGAGAACTTAACTTTGAACATCAATAGAATAAATAGAGCATTCTCACTTCTAACAAAAACATCTATTCTCAATCTTTGTAAATCTCTCAGCATACCTCTCTTTATTGCACTTTCAAGTATCTTTCTCTTTACCCCTCTATTTGGCAGATTAGATTTTTTTTTTCAAAATATTCCATACTTTTTCGACTGCCTTTGTGCATGACTCTCGTCGGCCTTTTCTTGTTGGCCACACAGTAGACGAGTTGACTCTTCACACCCCAAACTTATGATTTTTTTATAATATTGCAATACTTAAACTTTACTTGTAGACCTTCTACCTCTCTTGCCTTTCATGCTCTTGTGAATCTGTGACTTTGTGTAAACTTAGTTCTATAGGGTAGGGAATATGAGGTTTACAAGAAAGAAAAATATAAGGCCAAAATATATTTCAAAAAAACTCTAAGGGGCGACTAGAGATAAAGTTAATAAACTGGTAAACTTGAAAGGCTCAATCGGTCCAAGGAAATGTCTTAATCATTTCTCTAGTAATATTTTGTCTAGGGTTTCTCCACAATTGTAATCAAACAAGTTCTAGAGTAAGTTGAGACCATACAAATTCACAAAATTCACATAACATTTCCCTAGGTACTATCATAAGAGGCATTTATTGAACATAAGAAATATCAAATTAAGCAAAATCAAGTAAAGAATTAACAACTAGACTGAAGCAATGAGAATTTTTCCTAAAAATTATAATCAATTACAATCATATTCTTATCATAGGCCTTTTATTCATCAAACCATACTGTTTTTATCATCATCATCATTATTATTATTATTATTATTATTATTATTATTATTATATAAATAAAATAATATCTTTTCCCCCCAAACTTAAATATCACAATTTCCTCGATGGGAAAATGGAATAAAAACTAAAGCAAAGAATGAGAGAAGGTAAGAGATGCTCCCTTGATTTTTTGTTTTCTAGTCTTCCAATTGAATATTTTCCTTGAAGGTGCAGTTGTGTACCCCTTGGAGATCTCCTCTAGCTCTTCGTTCTTTAAATTTAATGGAAGCGGTTTGAGTTCAAGCTTGGGTGATTCCTTGCGTGGTAGCTTTGGGATTTAGCTCCATAAGTCTCATTAGCCATGACCATGTCTTGGTCACTTATTAGAAAACAAGAACATACATCGGAAGGGAATTCCATAGATGTAAATACGTCATAAGTGACCCGCTCCTTGCCGACCCTCAAACTGAGTTTCCCTTTTTCGACATCAATTAAAGTTCTCCCCGTTGCAAGGAAAGGTTGGCCCTGTATCAAAGGAATCTCCTCGTCCTCCTCCATATAAAGTATAATGAAGTCGATTGGGAAGATGAACTTATGAACTTTCACCAGTATGTCCTCAATGAGTCATCTCGGGTATTTAATGGATCTGTCCTCCAACTCTAGAGAAATGGTGGTCGGTGTTGCTTCTCCAAGACCTAGTTTTTTAGGTGGTAGCTTCTTTTGTACAATTGCACTGCTCTCCTCAGTCACCAATTGTAGAGAGACGGTGGTTGGCTTTGCTTCTCCAAGACTTAGTTCCTTAGGCAGCATCTTCTTTTATACAATTGCACTCTCCTCGATCGCCAACTGTAAAGAGAACTAATTATAAATTTTATTTTTTCTTAATCTCTACAGAAAAGGAATTGGTGGATTATAAATTGATGGAGAATAAGTTTCAGAAACAAACTCCCTAGATTTCTTGGGTTTTGCAGCCCCATTATTCTCCTTAGTCTTCTTAGCTTGCTAGTCGATCGCCTCCCGATCGGTTTCTTTTGCCTCGTACTCGGTTTCCTTATTCTTAGACTCCACATTTTCGGTAGCTTCTTCATCTCGATCGGTATTTACCAACTGTGGATGATCATATGTCTGCCCATTTCTCAACGTTATGGCTTTGATATGATCTTTTGGATTGGTCACAGTGTTACTCGGTAAAGTCCATGTTGTCCTCTCGATAAGCATGTTTGAGAGCTGATCGATTTATGCCTCAAGATTTTGGATTGAAGCTGAGTTGTTTTGGATCACCATATAAGTCTTTGGCATGTATTGCATGATCATATCTTCAAGTGCCGACTTCTTCTCTTGTTGTGGAAACTGTTGTGGTGGTCTAGCCGGCACTTGATTATTGTTACATGAAAAATTAGGGTGATTTCTCCATCCAGGATTGATGTGTTTGAATAAGGATTATTTTGACGTTGGAAATTGGACACGTAATGTACTTGTTCATAACTTGGTTGGGCAAAAATACTCCCCCACTTGGCAATCTATACTTGAATGATTTACTGCACAATGATCACAAACAACATTAGTTTGAATAGTTTTAACATTCATCTTACCTATTTATTGTGATAGATTTGCCAATTGAGCTGCAATTTCGGACATAACATAATCTATGAATGCCTTGTACTCCTAGTCGGCCATATTAAATTTGGAAGCGGCGACCTTTTTCTTCATCTCTTTATTGTATGCCTTGTTCTCTAAATAAGTAGAATAAAATAAAATAAAATCCAAAGTACTAAAAATCTAGTTGGTATCAATATCAATAACAAATAACTATTCCCCGACAACGACGCCAAAAACTTGTTTGCATAAAAATATATCTGCAAGTGTACAGAATCGTAACAAGTAGTAAAGTGTTTTAAAGAAAACGGTTGTCGAACCCACAGAGAATAATTATGCTATTGAGTATTGAAATTGACTAAATTAATTACTATTTGGAAAATCAAAATTTGCAGTATGGTTTATCTAAATTAAACTGAAGAAAAGAACATTAAAATTAAGATTTTAAAAATAATAAGAATAGATCTAGAGTATTTGACTTCACCTAGCAAATACGACACAATTTTTTCTTGTTATAAAATCCCAATTATCCCAAGTTGATAATAAAAATCCCTTGACTATTCAATATTTTCTCTTGAACAATACCAAAAATATCTCTAACTAATAACTCCATATCTCTATGTGAATTTAACTAATTGGAGACTCATTAAGATATTTGAATTTTTCTTGAAAATAACACTAGTCGTGGTAAAGCATATGTGCTTTCGCTCAACTAATGGTGTTTAATCCTAGAACTTTAATCACAAGTCATCTCTCGGTCTCATTACAATCCAAAAGATTGAACAATAGTTAGCTAGAAAATTGTATGCATTAAGAATAAGGAATAAACACTCAATCATGGAAATATTGGAAATAAAATAACTTGGAATATAAACTGTGTTCAATGCTAGGCTATATCAAAGCTCTAGAAAATAGAATTAGTTTATAATGAAATTAAAATGATAAAGAATACAACTAGTGTTTTTCGTTGGAGTCAACTGATGAAACATGCGGCTCTCGCCTCTGCTCCCCCAGATCTACCTCTTTGACAGAATACTTCTAGAATAAATTATAAATTATCGAAAACTAAACTCAGACTCTCTAAAACTCAAAACTAAAACGAAGATTAAGAACTCAGACTTCCTATTCATCCCACAAGACGAGATTAAATAGATGTCAAAATTCAAATCCGAAAACAAAATAAATGCGGCTACAATCTAGTCTAAAAATCTGGAAAATAGTTTCTAAAGATAGATGTTAACGTAAAAGAAAATTATCTAAAATGGAAGATTCAGTGATATGTGGCTTGAATTGCGGAGTTCGGGAGGATTTGGTCTCCAATAGATTGATTGCAGAACTCATGAGGGTAGAAGCGAGTAGATGCCGTGTGCGCTGAATATAACTGGCAGGCGTGTAGGTCACAAAGACTACACGGCCCTCTTCTCGCCAACCGAGTGGAAAGACTCCCGACCGGGATGAAAGATTCATCTCTCCTTTTTCTAGTTGTTGCCCACGATATCGTTTAGGTTAGTCTTTTAATTTGGTCATTTAGACTAATCACCCAATTTAATCGCCTTTAGCCTTGTGGCCAAATGTTCGTGCCTTCTGGTCACATCTTTTGGTCGAGAGTCTCCTCACCTACCGAGAGGTAAGTCTTGTCGTCTTTAGGCGAGAAAGATCTCTTTGCTACCCACGGGACAAGGCTCCTCACCCAAATCTCATTGGCTCTCTTCAGATCTCACTGCCTCTTATTGGTCTGGATCCGTAGTCTCTTCTTTTGTAGAAATATGCTCTCATTTTGCACTAAATCTTCTCATTCCTTCAAATCCAGGAAAATAATTAAAAATATGTAGAAATAAAATTAAATCAATAGTATTGAAGGAAAAATGATGTTTTTCATAAATAAAAGAGTGATAAAAATCACATAAAAATAACACTGATCACTCATTATTGCCACTCTTTTGCCCGCAGGAGGGGATCCCTTGTAACACCGCTTCCTGTAGGTTAGGAATATTACGTACATTCATAACATAATGCTCAGTAAAGAGATTCAGTCTCATAAAATGTCTCCTCTATTGGATCATAAAACTAACTTAGCAAGACAGTCTTTCACATAAAAGCTAAAAATAAAAAATAAAAATGGCATAAGATAGTTTTGTGATACTAACATTGCTTAAATGTAAAAATCATACACTAAGTCTCTGGAACTTTATTCTACTCTTGGCACTCCTGCTCCGTATTCACGAAGCCTTCATCTAGGACATTAAAATGTTAAAAATAGAAAAACAAACAAATGAGTCAAAGACTCAGTAATAGCACATCATACTGTATGCTTAACTTACTTTAATATTAGGCTTAATTTTGAAAACTTACATTCATCGTCACACATACACATAACATATAGACCATTCATTAGTAACGTAAGCATAATCAAACATAATCATGGCAATACATGTAACATGAATGCAGTAATGACTGACTCCATGCATTTTCTATCATTCGTACATAACTTATTCATCTTGTCTTTAACTTATACAGTGGCCATCATAATATGTGTGCATTGGTTCAATTGTTGTTGATTGTAAATAACATATCGTAACATGGGATGAAAGGGATCATAAAGTTATCCCAACTTTACTGTGCAAATGAAAAATTGGCTTCCATTGGTATCAGGACCCTCATTTGCCACATGGCCTACTCAAGCAAACATCCGGCGTGAATGTACACTTCTTTGTATCTATTAGGCGTTGTTTGTACTAATTTTGTTGTACTTGATACGATCACAGTAATAGACGTAGTCTTTGTAATGGACGTAGTCTCTATTTATCATATTAACATGTAATGGACATAGTCTCTATAATGGAATATGTTTGTTGTTGGGAACATACCAGCTTCTTTTACTCATTTAACAAGCAACAAAAATCTCGTGCACTAACAAGGATTGTTCCAAAATACAGTCTTTTTCCCATTAATCAAACTGTTGAAAGTGGTACCACTGAAGTATATACATTGAACATAATACAACAAGTCTAGAACTTAAATTACACAAGTTATATACATTGAACATAAAATATAACAACCACTTTACAAAACACTTCACAAAAATGTGAACATAATATAGCAATCACTTTACAAAACACTTCACAAAAATGTGAACATAATATAACAACCACTTTACAAAACACTTCACAAAAACGTCAGCTTCCCTACTTCTACTCATCAACCTGATTTTTTTCAACTACATTGAGTCTCAATCATTGAAACGCCAAACTGGGGGCCAGGAAAGCTATCCGGCTAGGTTCCATCTACCTCAAGTTGCATCTATGAAAGTAATATAAACAGTTAAAAATGAACATAATATAACAAATTCAATCACTTCAGCAAAACTGACAGAATAAACCAAGATTAACTACATTTTCTTGAGTATTAATCATTGAAACGCCAAACTGGGGGCCAGGCAAGCTATCTGGCTGGGTTCCATCTACCCCAAGTTGCATCTATGAATGCAATATAAACAGTTAAAAATGAACATAATATACCAAATTCAATCACTTTAGAGAAACTGACAGAATAAACTAAGATTAAGTACACTTTCTTGAGTCTCAATCATTGCAACGCCAAACTAGGTTCCAATGGACTCCAACACTTCAACAGTGTTTTGGGGCAGCTAACAATAGATAAAAAAAATTAGATCAAAGTAACCAATAAAGGGACACAATTAACATGTGCTCGCCACCAGTACTGAACACCATCACATTACAAGATCTTGTACAAAAATAAATGCATGTAGAAAAGAAAACCAGTTGGAGAAGAATTAAGCAGCAACTACAATATACAATAACCAACACAACAAAGATAAATGCCAATTTGCTAACATAACAAGTGAGTGATTCAAAGCCAATTTAAAGGAACGACATCAAAATTAAAAGGGTTATTAGAGAAAAATCAAGCCAAGAAAAGAGCTCACACGAAGTGATCAGTAATAGGTATGTAACCTGAAAGAGAGCACTTTCTTCATTCCCAACAACTATTTAGCCAAATAAATTCCTACAAGTGTCAACAACTTCGCTACCTCTTCCATGTGGCTATGAAATGGGGGAAACACCATATTACATCTAACAAAAAATTACACAAGATAAATGGCTAATGCATGGACTGCAAAGTTACATTGAGTTTACTTGTTTACGTTTTTCCTTATGCTTTCTTCATCGTGGGTTTGTGCACTCTCTCAATCATTGATTTTTTCAGGAGAGATGGTGGTCTGCCTTTACCTCTCACAACATGGGGGCTAAGTACCTTTTTCGAACTCCCAATTGTATTTTCATCGACAACTATAACTACAACATTGGAACGGGTTTGTTGCGATGACCTATTGGTGCGGTAGACCTCGTTCATTGCAGTTAACTTAACAATCATATCCTTAATATGGTCATCACATGACGCTGCATTTGTTGCCATGTCGTAACTCATCTTGATTATACGTGCATATCTGCTCACTTTTGGCCTCGCATCAGCTACGTCATAATTACTTTTCATAACAATGTATCTCCTTTATATGTGCTTCCTCCATCGATCCAATATGTACTTCTCTGGTACAAAACGAATATGGTTAATTTTGAAAATGGCTAATACATGTGTACATAGGATCCCTCTCATCTCAAATAATCCGCAGGAACACTTAGCCTCGCATGAGTCTCATTAAAGTACACACGATGAGTAACCTCCTTGATGAAACCATCAACACAAACTTTTTCTTGTACATGATATATTGCAATTACACCATCACTTTGGTGTAAAATTGGAAGACAACCGAGCATCCCCATTATCTCTTGCTGAACTTCTTTAAATTTAGAGTCCGTGTACAACTTTTGAAATATGTTCCCAAGTGGATGACTGATACCACAGGTATTGTGACATTAAATGAGTGGAAGTTCACCCCATTTTCATTCTCAATCTTCTTCCTTAGCGCATTATCGTATTAATCGAAAAACTCTTTTAAATTTGTCCTAGCATGAACATACCCATAAAGAAAGTATTCATGCTCTTGCTCATTGGGTTGTACTCATTCCAGCCCAGAACACATCTTTCAGGAATACCAGTGCCCAATACGTACGCTCCGTGTATAAACTCTGCAATCAGGCATGGTCCTGCAAGTTGTATGTCGTAATTAACACTTCCCAACATTTCTCAAATTTGTAAATTTTTTAAGAATCATACACACACTTTAGCAACTGACTTTTCAACCCGGTTTTGTATGCACCGTGTGAACCGAGCCTCTTAGGTACTTTCTTTAGTATATGCCAAAGACAAAATTTATGTCAGGTATTCGGAAAGATGATAGCAATGGCATTTTTCATTGCTCTATCTTGATCTATGATGATAGCACACAGAGCTTTACCTTCCATATAGTTTAACCAAGTTTGGAAGTAAACATTTATGTATCCTCACTAGAGATCAATCCTGCTCCCAAAAGGATTGACTGACCATGGTGGTTTACACCCACAAATGGTGCAAACGACATCCCATATCTGTTTGTCAAATATGTGGTGTCAAATGTGACGACATTACCAAAATATTGGTGGGCTGCCCTACTTCGTGCATCCGCCCAAAAGACATTCATCAATCTGCCGTCATCATCAAAATCCATCATTGCAAAAACCCCGTCATTCCTGTATTGCATCCTTGCAAAATACTCACGAAGGGCTCCAATGCCACCATTCCCAAGTCGAAGGTGACATACCTTGTCGATATAATTATGACAATCGTTTTCTAGGAACGGCAAGTTCTCGAATCCACCAGCTTCTTGCACAAGAGTGGCAAAACTCTTATTTATTCAGATGCTAGCCTGATCATTTATATCCAACACTCTCTTTATTGATTCGCTCACTTCTCTATTGCAGCGAAAAAAATCTTGATTTTTGTGGGGACAAGCTGTGGTTGTGTGTATTGTGAACCGTTAATACTTTCAACATCCCATCAACCAGTGTAGCATTTATCTTTGCCTTGCACTCTGTTTTTGATGTTGGACGTGGCCTCACGAAATTTGACGTCTAGTTTCGTGCCTTCCCACCACGAGCACAACCCAACGTGACATATCTCAGACACCCATGCTCATCCCTCTTACTTCTTTGCGTCGTTACCCCGAAATCACATTGTTTCCCATATTTCTTATAAGAAGAAACTAACTCTTATTCAGATCTAAACACCATTCCCAACTTGGGCTCCTCAATACTACCACCACCACTAGTTGGCACTGTATTTGTGTCTCGAATGCCTCGTCATATTTGGATTCAATAGTATTAAGCAAAGAGGGCATAGACAAAGTCTCAGCCTCCCCAAAGTTAGGTGTGGGGTCCTGAATTTCTTCAACATGACATGAACTTGCAGAGTTTATACCAACCAGAGGAGTGGTTGAAGAGTGAAATGGAGACAAGATTTTCTTGTAGTTTACAACAATAAAAAAATCATGTGTAAATCAATATAAGCATGATGAGAAATAAGCACATTACTTAAAGAACAAATCCATCACCTTACTAGTCAGCTTCGTTGGGTTGGAATTAGGACGAGGAACAAATGGTGGTAACCACACACATGACATTTGTGCATGCAAACCATGCATATAGTTTTGAAAGTCCAGAAAAAATAGTGTCGGTATCACCTAACACATAAAACAATAGTTCAAAATTAATATTCAAAATACATGTGATGTTGTATTGGTTGATGGATCAGTGGTAGGAGGTGCTGGTAAATCCGGATACTAGGGTCTTGGTATCAGCTAACACATAAAGGAATAATGATAATGTGTTGAAGACCTAAGATAAATATATTAATAGAACAGATAAATAATTCAAAGATAATATAACAGAATAATAGTGTTGCTGGACTTGTGGTATGAGGTATTGAGAATTGTGGATAAAAGGGTCTTGCTATCACCCAACATATAAATCAACCATCAGTTAAAGAGTGAACCAAAACTTACGTAATAAATGTAGACATTAAATGAAACAGTTATACTGAATTTTAAGCATGGTTACGAATACCTAGGTTGATGAATTTGTTGGTGGATCTGTGGTAGGAGGTGTTAATGGAGATGCAAACTTTTTCCCTTTCTCCTTCTAAATTCTATTACAAAAATTATGTCATGAGTATATAAAATAAAAATTATCTGGATTCACCATATTTCAAATGTCATTTACATCAACGTAATTTTATATACAAATACATAGAAATATATAAACATATATATATTATTAGTAATATAATTGTTGACCAAGACAAGATACAAGTGTATACAAATAATAGAGCATACAAATAAATGACAACCATACAAATACATAGAAGTATGGCCACGCTATTTAAGCAAGTATAGAAAGTTCAAAGCTCTTTATTATTATTATTATTATTATTATTATTATTATTATTATTATTTGATTGGAAAACAACTTCATTCATCAAAAACAAACTTATACAAGAGAATCAATCCAAAGGATATTAGTAATTACATTAGGGTATGAACCCCACCATAAACTAATGTCCTTAAGTTAAACCAAACTTAGCAAGTGAATGTGCTGCTCCATTGCAACTTTTGTTGGCATATTGAACTACACAAGAATTGAAACGATTCATCAGTTCCTTTGCTTCCTTGACAATATTCCCAGTTGCTGCCTTTGAAGTTCCTTGTTTAGTAAATTCATTGACTACCAACAAGGAATCACTTTCAATCACAAGTTGATGAATTCCAAGGTGAATACTAAGCTGAAGGCCCCGCAGAATAGCCAACCCCTCAAGCTCCACTGCATTCAAAACAACTTGTTCCTTTTTTGCTGCAAACATCATAACAACCCCTTCAAATCCCTTAAAATTGCTCCAACTCCAACAATAGAGCCATTTGAAGATAAAGCTCCATCTACATTAAGTTTGAAAATACTAGGAGGGGGGAATTCCCATCTGCAGTAATTCTTCACAGCAGGTAAAGGCTTGCATTTCAATTCTTTGAAAGACCTCTGCATAGCCAATGCATTTCCCACTGCAGCCCCTGCACTCACACACTTCTCCTCAAAGATCTTCATATTTCTTCTATACCAACAACTCTAGCAAATTAGGAAAAACAGCTCAAGCATTTCTTTAGATCTATCCTAAAGAATTCTTAGCACAACATCAAGAAACAACTCATTAGCACTGATTTGCAACATCGTAGGAAAATCATTAAGCCAAACTTCTTTGATAGATGGATAGTAACAAAGAGCATGCAGGACATCTTCCCTTTCAGCACCACAGAAAGAGCATTCTCCCTCAACCATCACTTGTTTCTTCATAAGGTTATATTTAGTAGGAAGGATCCCTTTAACAGCTTTCCAAGCAAAGATTTTCAACTTACATGGAAGTTGCATGGACCAAACTTCTTTCCATAGCCACTTCAACAAGACAACCCTCAAAGATTCACCACATTGCCTGCTCTGGTTCAAGGATCGAAATAGCCTATAGGCACTCTTAACATAACAATCACCATGTGCTTCCTGAACCCAACAAAGCAAATTAGACCTTCCATGACTCAATACAATATTCAAAATCATTGAAGCCACATTAGGTGAGAACATAGCAGTCATTTTTTCCATATCCCACCCCTGATGAGCATCATCCATTAGCATATTCATAGTAGCATCTACTTCAAGAGCAGCAGCTCCACTTTCACTCTGTAGATCAGATACTTAAGGCAACCTAGGTACCTAATAATCTTTCCAAATTCTTACACCTTGACCAGAACCAATCCTCCAACGACAGCCAGCTCCCAGTTTATGTATAGTACTCCAAATACCTCTCCACACAAAAGATGGGTTGTAACCCAGTGCAGCATCTAGAAAATGGTCTTGAGGGAAATATTTAGCTTTGAAGACCTTATGCAACAGAGAGTTAGTATTTTGTATAATTCTCCAACCTTGTGTAGCTAAAAGAGCATCATTGAACAACCTAAGATCCTTAAAACCCATGCCCCCATCCTGCTTAGACTCACACATATTGGTCCAACTCATCCAATGCATTCTATGTTCATCCTTCTTCTGACCCCACCAGAACTTTGCCATTAACTACTCAAGATCATAACACAGAGTGGGAGGTAGTTTGAAACAGCTCATAGAGTAAGTAAGAATGGACAATGCCACAGTTTTCATCAATATTTATTTTCCACCAACTGAGAGTATCTTTTCTTTCCACCCCTGCAATTTTTTCCAAACTTTATGCTTAATATCAGAAAAAACCTTATATTTGGACCTCCCAACCAAAGGTGGAAGCCCAAGATACTTGTCAAACTACTAGCTATGTTGCACCCCCCAAAACTCCAGTACCTCCTCCTTCATAGCAGTATGTACATTACTACTAAACACAATTCCAGTTTTTTCTTTGTTAACCTTTTGGCCTGAAGCAACCGCATAACAGTTCAACAAGTCTTGAATCTTCTGATTTTCTTCCACAGTAGCCTTACAAAACAAAAGGCTATCATCAGCAGACAGCAAATGAAATATTCTAGGAGCCCCCTACACACTTTAACAGCTGTGATGTCACCTCGTCCCTTAGCTTTTTTGAGCAATGATATTATTCCCTTAGTACAGATTAAGAACAAGTAAGGAGATAGTGGATCCCCTTGTCGAATGCCTCTCGAAGGGATAATAGAACCTTTGGGCTCTCCATTAATCAAAACTGAAATAGAGACAGATTTGACACACATCATTACTAAGGCAATCCATTGAGCATTAAAACCCATTCTGTCCATAACAAATTCTAAATAGGACCATTCCACACTATCATAAGCTTTACTCATATCCAACTTAATGGACATAAAGCCATCCTTGCCATTCCTCTTATGTCTCAAAAAGTGCATCAATTCGTAAGCCACAAGGATATTATCCATTATAAGTCGACCAGGGACAAAAGCACACTAAGAACTAGAAATGATCACTTCAAGCACATTTTTAAGCCTATTTGCTAGTACTTTGGAGATTAGTTTATACAACACATTGCATAAACTAATATGCCTAAATTCAGAAATCAATTCAAGGTTGCTTTTCTTAGGGATCAAAGTAATAAAAATATGATTTGGTGAGGAATGTAGAGTACTAGTTCTGAGGACTTGTAATACTGCATTAGTAACATCATTCCCTACAACATGCCAATATTGTTGGAAGAAAATTGGGGCCATACCATCTGGACCAGGGGATGCATTTGATCCAAAGCTGCCTTGATTTCATCACGAGAAAACTCCTTCAACAAATCAACATATATTTCTGCAGCAACTTTCCCGCTCAAACTATCCAGAAAATCCAAGTTATTATTCTGTTGTTCAGAATTAAACAAAGACTGAAAATAACTTAAGATAATATGGTCTCTTTCCTCTTCATATTTCCATGTTCAACCCTTTAATCCAATTCTTACTCTTCCTCTGAGAAGCTTTGTGATGAAAAAATTTTGAATTTTTGTCCCCTCCCATCATCCATAAAGCTTTAGCTCTTTGCTTCCACAAAATCTCCTCCCTCTGCAACTAAGCCTGCAAGTTATTTCTAGCCTGCATTAATGCCTCTTTTGAGACACTACTAGCTTCCTCTAATTGCAATCTTTGAATATTAGCTCGAGCCCTTCTTATATTCATTTGTAAATGCCCAAATTTCAACTTATTCCATGCTTCTAGCCCCCTGCTGCAGGTACTTAATCTATCAATTATTTCAACCATAGACCTCCCTTCAAAACTCCCTTGCCAAAACCTTGAAATAACATCACCACATTCCTCATCCTCAACCCACATTGCCTCAAACCTGAAAAATTCATGTCTGGTCCTTTTAAATTCAGAAGTAGGCAATAACATAATTGGCACATGAAAGTAAAGAAATCATCCATTCAACTACACATACTATATTTTGCATACAAACTTGAAAATGACAAATATCAAATGAGCAGGTTTATATCTATACATTTTTTTGGGAAAATATTTTAGCATCCAAAATAAAGGAATCAGGGGGAACTCTAAAGTTCTAATACCTGTGTAGTGAGATTTTGTTCGGAATAAGCTATATACAGAGGTAAAAACAAGGGAAAACCATGAACAATAGGCAAAAAACCCCAATCTTAACAATAATCATATATGCACAAAAAGCACGAAAGTTAGAATAGAATTGAAAACTAGAAAATATAAAACTTAAAATCAACTACATCTGACAATGGACGATAAGGACTGGCAATGGAGGAAACTGTGAGGTGTGAAGAAGTCTGGATAGAAGGGAAGCGAGCAGATGGATGAAGATCACAAGTGTAAGCAACGATATTAACTGCCAACCTCAAACGGGGCGTTTTGAGAATTAATGAAACGGTGCGTTGAATTCATGTAATAACGAGGTTAGTCAAACGGTGCGTTCTCTGTGATTGCCCGACGTCGTTTTGGGTCTTCTTGTATAACAGAATAAGAGTTAGTTAGAAGTTTGTTAGTCTGTTAGCTTTTCGATAGTTCTATAAAAGGAAGGGTAGGGTTTAGGCAGGGGATCGAAGAATTAGAGTTGAGTGTGATTGTAAGGAGCTTGGAGAATGCTCGAAATTCTCTTCCATCAATAAAGAAGATTTTTGTGCCTTCTTGCTGTTCTTGAATTGTTACTGGCTGGTTTCCCGTGTTCTTGAGTTCCACAGCAGAAGAGACCATAACAATTGGTATCAGATTGGCGATCCATGGCGGAAAACACGCGCGCAGCTGCTAAGAAGGCTCAGCAGGAAGCTGTTATGAAGCAATTAGAAGACCACAACGATGCTATTAATAGCATTCATTCAAGGCTCGATCAATTGTCTGACATGTTGAAGTCATTAGTTGAGTTTCAGCAAGTTAACTCTCGTAGGGAGGAGAATATTGAAGATACTTCGTTTGGTAGGCGTTTGAATCAAGAGGAGAGATTTCCTAGAGGCATTAGACTCGACTTTCCCCATTTTGATGGCTCTAATCCTGGAGCATGGATTTTTAA
Source organism: Juglans regia (assembly GCF_001411555.2). Lineage (NCBI taxonomy): Eukaryota > Viridiplantae > Streptophyta > Magnoliopsida > Fagales > Juglandaceae > Juglans > Juglans regia. The sequence continues at coordinate 14,931,100 of NC_049911.1, read as the reverse complement.
AACAACACAATACTTTGAGTATCATCAAGTTTCGATGAATCAGAGACTTTTAATGGCTTCCTATCATATGGAGGGTGAGGCCCTCGTATGGTACCAAGATGCAGTGGATGGGGGTATTTTTACAACGTGGGAGTCCTTTGTAAAAGCCTTGCTGGTCAGGTTTGGTACTACAGCCTATGATGATCCTATGGAGTCCTTAACACGATTAAAACAAGTATCTTATGTGGCTAGTTACAAGGCACAGTTTGAAGCCTTGTCCAATAGGCTGAAAGGGTTGTCAAAAAAGCATAAACTAAGCTGTTTCATGAGTGGACTTAAAGATGAAGTTCGACTTCCTGTAAAAATGCTTAACCCTATAAATCTTAATGCTGCTTTCGGTCTTGCTAAAATTCAGGAAGAATATGTTTTGGCATCAAGGAGATCTTGGAAGAATAACACAGCACTACCTGTTAAGAGCCATGGGGAAAGTGTGGATGATAGTTCCAAGTTTCAGAAGTATGGAGTGCCAACGAGGAAGGTTTTTTCTTCACAAATGGATGAGAAGAGGAAGAAAGGCCTCTGTTATCATTGTGAAGAGAAATGGAATCCCAGTCACGTGTGCAAGAATCCCAGAGTTTATGTGATCCAAGGGGAGGAGGAAAAAATCCAGCCGGTTCTTGAAGAATCAGTGATAATAGAAGAGGGAGAGGTATCGGGTGATGCTGAGGACTCTTTGGAAGTTTCTGTTAATGCTATTTCTGGTTGCAGTAATGGAAATGCTATGAAGTTGCATGGCAGGATTGGCCCTTGTTCAGTTGAAATTCTTATAGATTCGGGAAGCACACATAATTTTATGGATCCTATGGTGGTCCAAGAAGCTAAGTTGAAGGTCAGAAAAGACTATAGCTTGCAAGTAAGGGTTGCCAATGGGGATAAAGTTTTGAGCCAAGGAAGGGGTGGAAGAACTAATCAAGATTCAAGGTTTGAAGTTCTCTGTTCCTTTTCATGTACTAACATTGGGAGGATGTGATATCGTTCTTGGAGTTCAATGGTTAAAAACCTTGGGCAATATTACTTGGAACTTTATTGATATGTCAATGAGCTTTCAGTGGAATGAGCAGATGGTTAAGTTACAAGGATTGACTGCTGCAAGTGTCCACGTGTTGTCAGGAACTATGGCAATTAAATCAGATTTTATAAGTCAACAAGCATGGTTGTTACAGCTGAGGCCTGTGGAGCAACCACATTATGAAGTATGTTCTGGAGGACCAATGGCTGAGTTGCTGGATGGATTCCAGGATGTGTTTGCTGAACCTGTTGGATTGCCACCAAAAAGAGAGTTTGATCACTTAATCAAGCTGAAGGATGGGGCTGCTCCTGTTATAGTTCGACCCTACAGGTATCCTCATTACCAGAAATCCAAGATAGAACAAATTGTACATGCATTGTTGCAAACTGGTGTAGTAAGACCCAGCCAAAGCCCTTTTTCTTCACCAGTGTTATTGGTTAAGAAGGCTGATGGATCTTGGCGTATGTGCATCGATTATAGAGCCCTTAATAAAGAAACCATTAAAGATAAGTTTCCAATACCAGTAATCGATGAACTTCTTGATGAATTGTTTGGAGCTCATGTGTTTTCAAAGTTGGATTTAAGGGCTGGATATCATCAGATTCGTGTTAAGGAGGAGGACATTCACAAGACAGCATTTAGAACTCATGAAGGCCATTATGAGTTCTTGGTAATGTCATTTGGTCTTACAAATGCTCCTGCCACCTTTCAAGGATTAATGAACCATATTTTTAAACCTTTCTTGAGAATGTTTGTTTTGGTTTTTTTTTTATGACATTTTGGTGTATAGCAAAACTGTTGGTGATCATTTGTTGCATGTAGAGACTGTGTTAGGCATTTTGAGGCAGCATACACTTTATGCAAAGATGTCTAAATGTAAGTTTGGGGTGCATGAGATCGAGTACTTGGGCCACATTATTTCGGGGAAAGGAGTACAAACTGATGCTGCCAAGACAGCAACCATGATTCAATGGCCTGTTCCTAAAACCTTGAAGTCCTTAAGAGGATTTCTAGGGTTAACGGGTTATTATAGGAAGTTCATACGCAATTATGGCTCCATAGCAGCACCTTTGACAGAATTATTGAAGAAGAATTCCTTTTGTTGAAATGATAAAGCTGCTGCTGCCTTTGAGTTCTTGAAGAAAGCTGTGAGCAATCCTCCTGTGCTGAGACTACCAGATTTCACCAAAGTGTTCACCATTGAGTGTGATGCTTCTGGTGTGGGCCTTGGGGCAGTCTTGATGCAAGATTCTCAACCCATTGCCTTTTATAGCAAAGCCTTAAAAGGAAAAGCACTACACTTATCCACATATGAGAAGGAGCTCTTAGCTCTAGTGTCTGTTGTCCAGAGATGGAGACCTTACCTATTGGGCCATTCTTTTAAAATCAAAACTAACCAACAAGCATTGAAGTTTTTGGTCGAGCAGAGGATAGGCACTGAGTCACAGCACAAGTGGGTGTCTAAACTGATTGGTTATGATTTTTCAGTGGATTACAAGAAGGGTAAAGAAAACTTAGTAGCTGATGCTCTCTCGAGAAAAGATGAGGAAGAACAGCCTGTGCTTGCAATGATTTCCTTTCCAAATCCCTTGTGGATTGAAGAGTTGAAAAGAAGTTATTCCTCTTGTCCTAGAATGTCTGCAATTCTGACTAAGTTGCAGCAAGGTCAGGAGGCACCAAAACATTTTTCTATTCAGCAAGATTTGTTGCTGAGAAAGGGGAAGTTGGTTGTCATCCCTTCTACTTCATTCCACTCCAAGGTGCTGCAATTCATCCATAACAATCCCCAAGCAGGCCATGTGGGCTATCATAAGAGCTTACAAAGGGCAAGAAGAGATTTTTGGTGGGAAGGCATGAGGAAGGATGTCAGAAGGCTGGTAAAAGAATGTCAAATTTGTCAAGTCAGCAAATATGAAAATGTGCAGTACCCTGGCCTGTTACAACCACTTTCTATACCTCAATTCCCATGGTTGGATATTTCCATGGACTTCATTGATGGGTTGCCCAATTCTAATGGATTTTCTGTGGTTTTTTCCGTGGTGGACATGCTAACCAAATCTGCCCATTTCTTTCCCCTTTCACATCCTTATACAGCTGTTAAAGTTGCTCAAGTTTTCTTTTCTGGGGTGTTTAAACTGCATGGGTTACCAAGGTCCATTGTTTCTGACCGAGATACAGTTTTCACTAGTTCATTTTGGAAACAGTTATTTCAGATGCAAGGGGTCTCTTTGGATTTCAGTTCCTCTTACCATCCTCAGTCCGATGGTCAAATAGAAGCATTGAACAAATGTGTGGAAGGGTACTTAAGGTGTTATTGCAGTCAAAAACCAAAGGAATGGACTTCATGGTTACCAATTGCTGAATGGTGTTACAACACTACTATGCATTCTACCATCAAAATGTCTCCCTTTGAGGCTCTCTATGGCTATGCACCACCAAAGCTGATGGCCTATGTCTCAGGAACGTGCTCCAATGATGCTGTTGATAGGCAGCTCAGGTCAAGGCAGGAACTGTGGGCCTTGTTGAGAGATAATATAAAGAGTGCACAGCATAGGATGAAATTCTATGCTGACAAAAATAGAAGTGAAAGGTCTTTTGAAGAAGGTGATTGGGTCTTTTTAAGACTCCAACCTTATAGTGTAACACCCCTTATTTTAGTGTATTTTTATTGAATGATTATTTTTATGTTATTCAAAAAATTATTCTTTTGTTTTAAAATTACTGGATTTTAATTGGGTTATTTTTAGGATTTTTAATTTGTTAATTTGGTGAAAATTATTTTTATGTGCTTTCTTAATATTTATTTAATGTTGTGCATTTAAATTGCTTTTAATATTTAAATTAATTACTGTGAGATTTAATTATTTCAATTTGACTTTACCATTACGTTTAAATTATTTTATTTAATTTGTGGTTTTAAAATCGTTTCCGTTGGATCATTTTCGTGACCCAAGTTATGAGGATTGGACCTAATTTCTTTTCCCCTATTTTTCTTTCCTCTCCTTTTCTTTTCCTTCCTTTTTCTCTTTTTCCCTTATTTTCCTTCGGCTTCTTTCTTCTCCCGCGCACGGACTCTCTCTCCCCTCTCCTCCGCCCGATCCTTCGACCCCTCCCAGTGCCGCTGTCCGTCGGCAGTGGTCGACACCGCCCGGTCCCTTGCATTCCTCAGCTGCCGGCGACCTTACCCCACCAACCTCACTTCCATCCAAGCCGCCGTTAGCCCCCACGAGACCCACGAAGCCGCGGCACTCTTTCCGCCGTTGCGCCGCCGTCGCACCGCCATTGGCCACCATCTTCCTACCACTTCATCCCCGACCTCTTGGCAACCCTTTGGACCCAACCCCGGCTCCGATCCGTCACCGGTGAAGCCCCACCAAGTCCATTTCCGATTTGTACATTTTTGGCCTTAAACCACCATTTGCGCCGTCATCCACGGCAAACCACCACCACCATTGGCTTCACCGACCTCTCTAGGCCCTACCCTATCATTTTGGGGTCTTCGTTTGTCTCCGTTGAAAAGTGGGTATTTGTGACCCACGGCCACAGTGTATTTTACACTGTGGTGTTGCTCAGACGTCGCCTTTTTCAGCTTCGTGATCCTCCGGAAATTATCATATAGCGCTGTAAGTATTTCTCCAAAGTATTCTCATGAATTTTATGTATTTTTGCACTAACGCATTTCACTGTATTTTTGGCATGCCGGACTGAGTCCGAGGAGTACGGGGGTCGGATGGATTTATGATTGGAGTTATTTGGATTGGTTATTGGTTATTGAGGAATGTGGATTTGTGTTGGTACATGTGCATATCATTATTTCATGCATGATCATGTTTGTAAAGGAAAACTGGGTTTTCGTGTATTGCATTCATGTTCATGTGTTTATGAAAACTGGGTTTTCTTGTGAGAATGGAATTTGGGTGCGTGAGTATCACGACCCCAAGCCGAGATGGGGCATTATCTCGGTGGAGCTTCTCTGGTTACTCGGGAGCGGAATAAACTGAGTAACGTCCCCTGGATTGTCGCTGGGCGACAATGGGATCGGACGAGAGATTCGTGCCGACTCCGTGGTCCTTCTGCTGGCGGGGACTAGAGGATGTCTGGCCATGTACGCGCTGGGCGCGGAACTGGGCATCGCTCGTTGCGTAGTGGGTGCTCGGCCATGTACGCGCTGGGCGCGGAACTGGGCATCGCTACGAAGCCAGGACATGCGGATGGTCCCTAGGGGAGGCCATGGTGCATAGGGTATTGACGGATTAAATGGACTATTTTCTGGGAAAATAGTGTGAGTTGGATTTTGTGTAAATCATTTTCTAGGAAAATGTTTTACGGATTATTTTGGGCCAAATGGGATTTTGGCGTGTGTTGATAAATTAATCATTTTCGGGGAAAATGATATTTTGAGGAAAATGCATATTTCTTCATATGCATGCATGTTGGTGGTATTAATGCATTTTATATTCCTGAGTATATTTTTGGGTTATACTTACCTGCGGTACCATTCTGTGGTAACGCAGATTTTGATGCAGATGTGGAGGAGGAGGGTGAGCCTGAGGAGACGGCTCCGCCCGAGGAGTGATCTGGGATCACTGTTTATTGTTATTGAATTTTACCCTTTGTATTTTTGGGACATGTGTTAACTTTATTTTGGATGACTGTATAACTGCTTTTAAAACTTTACTGATGTTTACTTGTATTTAAATTCTGGTACTTAGTTGACTAATCCGCTGCGTTGTTGTTGTACACCGTTGCATGTACACACACTTGGCACTTTCGTTGGGATGTGTGACCGTGTTGTCATCATCCCGGCGTCTCGATTCCCGTGTTTTCCTTACATGGGGGTCGGGGGCGCCACAGGTGGTATCAGAGCAGTTCGGCTCTGGGTAAAACCACATGTCCCATAGGTGCAGTACCAGAAAGTTTTAAAAGTTGTGATTTGAAAATTATTTAATTTAAAGTTTGTGGTTTTATTGGTTTTATTTAGTTATTGTATATTACTTGTTTGTTTATTTATTTTATTGATTTATTTTATGGTATGTTATTTTATTGTTTTAATCATTTTATTGTGAGCTACTTCATTGATTTTATGCATTTTGTCGTATGCTATTTTATGTATGAAATTTTATTTGTTATGATTTGATTTTGTTTTGTTTTGTTTTGTTCGGAATTGAAAGGCGGGTTAAGGATTACGCTATGACAGGAAGATAGTATGACTGAGAAGGCCATTGTTAGGCTTGAATATTTGATGTAGTAGGCTTGAACTCTTGGTGATTGGTTTGTTTTAATATCGAGGCTCGAACATCATGGTCAGGGTGAACTTTTTGGAGTAGGAATTCGAATTGCTGCTAAGGAGGGGAATAATTTTAAATTGCTTAGGATAATTAAGGTCTTAGGTTCCGTAGAATTTATGTAATGAGTTTTTGGGGTAGGAGGTTGTAAGTTCAACAAATTTCAAGGTTAGATTTATGATAAGTTCATCTGAGGTTTGAGGCTTCATAGTTTTTAGGAAATAAGTTATGAGATTTAAGGTGGTAAGTTCAACAAGCAATTAAAGGATTACTTAGATTAGAAGTTTTCGATCTTGCCGACCTTGATAAGCAATTTGATAACATTTGGGGTTTTAGAATTTACAAGTTTTATAGGGTGAATGTTTTAGATTTGAGGTCATCGATTTTAAGGATTTCGGAAAATGATTTTTATTTTGTTTAAGGTTTTAGAATTACAAAGTTGAAGGACTGAATTAAAATAGGATTGATGAGAGTTGAGTTACTGATATGAGAATTTTTTTTAGGATAATTTCTTTGGAACTGAAGGGAATTATCTAGTTCGTGTATTTTCTGAGGATTGAGAATGTTGATCTAATTCGAAAGATTATTGCTTTTAGCTCGATGTTTCAGTGATAGGTTGAGGATTTAATCCGTATCAATTTTAAGGATAATAGATGGTGCAGATTTAGGAAATGATTCTTGTTGATTTCGAGGATATAGGTCTAGTGATGGAAATGGTAATGATGATCATCTGCACGTTTGGAGGATTATTGGTTTTGGCTAAGGGTGCGTGACATTGATGTATAGTAGTGGTGAGTAGTTATGGATTTCGGAGAGTATAAGTCCTAGTCTCATTTTGGTTTGGAGGAAGAGACTTTGGTAGGTGTTGAAGAGGAGTCGACACAATAGTGGTAATTTGAGAGACCTTGGCTTGGAGTTTTTGGTGAGTTGGTCGAAGTGTGCAGTTGAAGTGGGTTACTCAATTAAGCATGGTTGGGAATAGTTATTGTGATTATCTTCAGGAATTAATTGTGACTTGAGGTCACCTAGGAATTTAAATTTTTGAGGTTATACTTTCTTTTGGAAATTGAGCATTCACTTGGTTGAATTAAGGACATTGTTATTTAACTGGAAGAGAGATTGTTGGGACATCATGTATGGTGTATGATAAGATCTTCGAAGTTGAACCTTAGGTATCAACAGTGGATAAGATGATCAAGTATGCGGTTAATACAGCAATAGGATCCTTGGGTGCTTTGCAATGACTTTTGGTGGATTGAAGATTTGAGCAGTATGGTTTGCCTTGAGGTTTAATAGTGATGTACTATTGAAGGAACTAGTTATGTTAATGCTAGCTTGTAGGGGTAGAGATAAGTGAGGGAGTTACCAAGAAGGTTTTGATAATGTTTTGGTGTAATCTATGGTGGTTCGTAGTGAGTTTAGTCACCGCTAGATTAGATGTTGTTCAGAATGTAAGTGATGAGCTTTTGGGTTTAGATTGTCAGGTAGAAGTTTATAGGCGCTCTTATTGGTTGGTTGGGTTGGAAATCGAGCATTTTAAGGTATGTTCCTTATCGTAGATGAGGTGGATGTATTTTATGGAATTGATTTTGATTAAGGCTGCGAGAGTTAATTGAGGAATTTGAGTTATAATTCGTGGTTTTTGGAAAGGGAGTATTTTCTACCAAGATGTGATAAGAGTTTTTGGTCAATAGGAATGGAGCTACCTTGTACTCGATGGTGTTAGTTTCATGAGGACATGAGTTTTATGCATGTTGCGAATATCAGAGTGCGCAGCAGGAGCGTGGTATTTTTGGTTGTAGTCAGGAGTTCAGATTGTGCTGATTTTGGGGAATTAGTGGTGACTTGAATTTTGACAAGATACTTGTAATTGGAGATTAATAATTTAGTTGTGCAATTTGTTATTGATGGTTAGCTTTGGAAGTGGCTATTAGGTTACCAAAAGTAGAATTCAATGGAGGTTTAGAAGTTGTAGCATAGGTGTTGATTTGGAGTTGGCGGCAATAGTTTTTGCTCTTAAGATTTGGCGGCATTATCTGTATGGTGAAGCCTGTGAAGTTTTTACTGACCACAAGAGCTTGAAGCATCTGTTTACTCAGAAGAATCTCAATATGAGACAGAGGGTGGTTAGAGCTGATTAGCGACTATCAATGTGAGATTAAGTATCATCCAGGAAAGGCAAATCTAGTCGCTGATGCTTTGAGTAGAAAGTCTCAACAAGTGGATGAAGCAGAGTCATCAGATTTGGACTCTCTCCTTTATGGAATGAGGAGACTTCTTATCGAGAGTTCTCAGCAAGAGGAATTATTATCTTCAGTTTTGGATGTCCGAGTAGTGGATTTTGAAGAATTGAAGACTCTTCAAAGAAGAGATCCTGAATTGTTAGCTATCAGGAAAAGAGTCAGGAAGTCTAGAGGACCCTTGAATTACAGCTTGGATAAGGATGGTATTCTTCGGTTTCGGGATCGTAGAGTGATTCCCCGAGATTCTGAATTTAAAGAGCGGATTTTGGCTGAAGCCCATGCGGCTCTTTATTCAGTTCATCCAGGAAGCACGAAGATGTATCGAGATTTAAAGAGGAATTTCTGGTGGGGAGGAATGAAGTTGGACATCGCTTTGTTTATTGAGAAATGTGACACGTGTCGTCGAGTAAAGGCTGAGCATCAAAGACCTGCTGGTAGACTTCAACCTCTCCCTATTCCTGAGTGGAAGTGGGATGATATTTCTATGGATTTTGTTGTGGGTTTGCCGAGGACTCCTAGTGGGAAGAACTCAATTTGGGTGATTGTTGATCGGTTGACCAAGAGTGCCCATTTCTTGCCTGTTAATAATACTGACTCTTTGGGTAAGTTGCCTCGGTTATATGTCAAGGAGATAGTGCGTTTGCATGGAGTACCCAAGAGTATCGTGTCAGATCGGGACCCGCGGTTCACGTCCCATTTTTGGAAGAGCTTGCAGGCGGCTTTAGGCACTAAGTTGAAGTTTAGTAGTGCATATCACCCTCAAACAGACGGTCAATCAGAGCGTACTATTCAGACTCTGGAGGATATGTTGCGGTCTTGTGTCATAGGATTCCAAGGAAGTTGGGAGAATCATCTACCGCTTATTGAATTCTCTTACAATAACAGTTTTCATTCTTCCATCCAGATGGCCCCGTATGAAGCTTTGTATGGAAGGAAGTGTAGATCACCCTTGTGTTGGGATGAAGTCGGCGAGAGTAAAGTAATTGGGCCTGAGATAATTCAAGAAATGAAGGACCAAGTTCAGTTTATAAGGACTAAAATGGCAGAAGCTCAAAGTCGCCAGAAGAGTTACGCAGATACAAGAAGAAGAGACTTATCCTTTGAAGAAGGTGATTGGGTTTATCTTAAAGTCTCTCCTATGAAAGGTGTTAAGCGCTTTGGTAAGAAAGGAAAGCTTAGTCCAAGATTTGTTGGCCCTTTTCAGATCGTAGAGAAAGTTGGGCTTGATGCTTATAGAGTTGCCTTACCGGATTATTTTGGGGATGTTCATGATGTGTTTCATGTGTCTTCGTTGAAGAAGAGTTTTGGACAGCAAGAGCCACGTTTTGTTGACCCTGAACGCATTCAATTTCAGCCTAACCTTACTTATGAAGTTGCCCCGACGCAGATCGTGGATCGGAAAGAGCAAAGATTAAGGTCCAAGACAATACCTATGGTGAAAGTGTCATGGGGTGATCCGTTGGCTCAAGATTTCTCTTGGGAAAGAGAAGCCGACATGAGGGAGCATTATCCTTACTTGTTTGTTTGATTTTGACGGTATGTTCTAAGTATGCTCTCGGTTGAATCTTGTTCCTGTCTTAGTTTAATGTTTGACCTTGCTAATTTCGAGGACGAAATTTTTTTTTAAGGGGGGGAGGATGTAACACCCCGTATTTTAGTGTATTTTTACTGAAGGATTATTTTTATTTATTCAAAAATTTATTCTCTTTGTTTTAAAATTGGTTGGATTTTTAGTGAGTTTATTTTATGATTTTTAATTTGGTGAAAATTATTTTTATGTGCTTCTTAATATTTATTTAATGTTGTGCATTTAAATTGCTTTTAATATTTAAATTAATTACTGGGTGATTTAATTATTTCAATTTGACTTTACCATTACGTTTAAATTATTTTATTTAATTTGTGGTTTTAAAATCATTTCCGTTGGATCATTTTCGTGACCCAAGTTATGAGGATTGGACCTCATTTCTTTTCCTCTCTTTTTCTTTCCTCTCCTTTTCTTTTCATTCTTTTTTCTTTTTCTCCTTATTTCCTTCGGTCTTCTTTCTTTCCCGCGCGACCCAACTCTCTCCTCTCTCCCGTGCGACTTCGGCTTCCACCCAGCCCGCCGCCGTCGAGCCGCCGTGGTCGACACCGCCCCCTCCATTCGGTTCCCCTGCCGCCGGCGACCTTACCCCACCAACCTCACTTCCATCCAAGCAGCCGTTGGCCCCCACGAGACCCACGAAGCCGCGGCACTCTTTCCGCCGTTGCGCCGCCGTCGCACCGCCATTGGCCACCATCTTCCTACCACTTCATCCCCGACCTCTTGGCAACCCTTTGGACCCAACCCCGGCTCCGATCCGTTACCGGTGAAGCCCCACCAAGTCCATCTCCGATTTCGGCGTTTTTGGCCTTAAACCCCCATTTGCGCCGTCATCCACGGCAAACCACCACCACCATTGGCTTCACCGACCTCTCTAGGCCCTACCCTATCATTTTGGGGTCTTCGTTTGTCTCCGTTGGAAAGTGGGTATTTGTGACCCACGGCCACAGTGTATTTTACACTGTGGTGTTGCTCAGTCGTCGCCTTTTTCAGCTTCGTGATCCTCCGGAAATTATCATATAGCACTGTAAGTATTTCTCCAAAGAATTCTTGTGAATTTAATGTATTTTTGCACTAACGCATTTCACTGTATTTTTTGGCATGCCGGACTGAGTCCGAGGAGTACGGAGGTCGGATGGATTTGTGATTGGAGTTGTTGGTTTGATTGGATTGGATTGGATTGGTTATTGGTTATTGGGTTATTGGTTATCGATGGATTTTGGATTGGTTGGTTCATGTGCATTTCATTATTTCATGCATGTTCATGTTTGTAAAGGAAAACTGGGTTTTCGTGTATTGCATTCATGTTCATGTGTTTATGAAAACTGGGTTTTC
>NC_049911.1:14835257-14919504 GCF_001411555.2 Juglans regia | reverse complement strand
TGGTTGCTTCACATTAAGTCATTGTGTGGGATGTCGATTAAAGCAATAAACATGGTATTGAATTTGTTTAACGAGGCGCTTCCTGAAGGGTCTGCATTGCCAAAAAACTTTTATGATGCGAAACAATTGAGAAATGAATTAGGATTTGAGTACAAGTCCATACATGCATGCAAAAATGATTTTGTTTTGTTTTAGAAGGAGAACGAGGAGAAACAAGCATATCCTGTATGCGGAGAGTCGAGGTGGAAGGGTAAGAAAAACCTGTCGGTTAAGCTGTTACGGTATTTTCCCTTGAGACCAGCGTTGCAAAGACTATACATGTGTAAGAAAACTGCTCAAGATATGAGTGGCACAAGGATAAAAGAGTTAAGGACGACGTATATATGAGGCACCCCGCTGACTCACTTGCGTGGCAATCTTTCGATAATTAATACACAGAGTTTAGGATAGAAGCTCGGAACGTACGCCTAGGACTCATAACCGATGGATTCAACCATTTTAGGAATATGAGTACAAGTTATAGCATTTGGTCTGTAGTGTTGATTCCATACAATCTTCCACCACAGAGGTGCATGAAGGCGCCCAACATTTTGTTAACTTTATTTATCTCTGGTCCAAGATCACTTGGGAATGACATTGACGTATGCATGCAGTCGTTGATTGAAGAGTTGAAAGAGTTATGAGAAACAGGCGTCAGAACTTATGATGCATCCACGTCGATATATTTTCAGATGCATGTTGCGGTAATGTGGACGATAAATGACTTTCGGTATATGAGAATCTTTCTAGCTGAAGTACGAAAGAGAAGCTAGCTTGTCTAATATGTAATAAAGAAACTGGTAGTAAGTGGTTAAAATATTCTTAAAAGTTGTGTTTCATGGGTCATCGACGTTATCTACCAGCAAATCATGCATGAAGAAGAAAATGTGCTAAGTTTGATGGGAGAATAGAGGACAAAATTTCACCAAATAAGTTGTCTGGGGAAGAGATAATGAAACAATTGGTACATGTTAGAGCAAACAATTTTGGCAAAGGTCGGGGAAAGAACAAGGGAAAACGAGGCGCAACAGAATTTAATTGGACAAAGCGTAGTATTTTTTTTTACTTACCGTATTGGTCATCCTGCATGTTGCGATATAGTTTGGATGTAATGCACATAGAGAAGAATATATGTGATAATATATTGTGTACATTGATGATCATTAATAAAAAAACTAATGATACGATCAAGATGAGAAAAGATCTTGAGAGAATGGAAATTAAACATAATCTACATTTACAATAGGGTGGTCATGCCGAGGGAGGAGAAGATGGACTTCTGTAAATGGTTGCAAAGTGTGAAGTTGCCAGAAGTTATGCTTCAAATATCAGTAGATGCGTGAACCTTGATGACTTGAAAATCAGTGGATTGAAAAATCATAATTGTGACGTATTTTTGTAGAAGTTATAACCTGTGGGAAATTGACATCTAATGTACGTGTCGCCATATTCGAACTCTGTATGTTTTTAAGGATTTGTGCGCTCGGGTAGTAAATCGAGATATGTTGTGGAAACTGGAAGAAGACATTACTACTATACTATGTAAATTTGTAAATTCGAGCAGATTTTTTCACCATCATTTTTTGATGTCATGGTCCATTTAGCAATACATTTACCTCAAAAAGTATTGTTGGGTGGACCGGTGTAGTTCCACTGAATATATCTAGTTGAAAGATATTTGGGTCGATTGAAGCGTACTGTTGGGAATAAAGCTAGTGTTGAGGGTTCAATAGCAGAGGCCTATATATATGATAAATGGTTAACATTTTGCTCTTTATATCTTCGTAGTGTTGAAACACAATTTAATGTCAAGAGTAAAATGTTGATCTTGTTGCTCTGCCTATTCATGAGCTATTAGTATTTTTCCAGAATGTACGACCCTTGGGTGCACAAACAGGTTACGATTTAATTGATGGAGAGTTGGGTAAAGTTTGGTGGTATATGCTAAATAATTGTCGAGAGATTGATGACTATTTCATGTATGTCGTTGCATGCTTCGAATAACTCTAGTTTCTTGAAGTTTAACTATAACTATTGTGCTCAAAATAATATTATTTTGCACTTATATGCAGTGAGCACATCGACAAATTTAGGATGGAAGGCGTAGAGAATATAGAGGCAAGACACGAGGAAGAAATTTCCAAATGGTTTGAACAATATGTATGAACTAAAATTATATATATGTTACATTTTGAAACTTTTAACTCTGGGTAACTTTTAATAAATATTTATTATTTTAATTGTTAGATTTTGGAACAACGTGCTCGTGATCTCGGACCAGTTTCTCCTGAGTTGTATGCATTGGCCAGTGATCCCTCAAATAGAGCACTTCGGTACACTGCATGCACGGTTTGAGGTTATAAATTCCATACTCTGGACTGTGAACGTAATAGAAAGACTCAAAACTCTAGTGTATTACTTGAAGGGAGTCATAGAATAGATGATATTGACTATTATGGTATCATACGTGATATTATCGGATTGAAATATTTGGTGGGTCTGTAACATATGTCTTTAAATGTGATTGGTGGGATCTAGATAGTGGTCAGGTTTTGATACATAGGATAATCACTTTACGAGTGTCAATACTGTATTTAAATGGTACGAAGATGATCCATTCGTTTTGGTTTTTCAAGCTACCTAAGTCTATTACTTGATTAATCCAATGAAAAGCGTTGAGGAAGATAATGGAGAGATAACTTGGCGAGTTGTATAAAAATTTATCTCTCAAAATATATATGAAGTAGAAACGAGTGCATATTACGAAAATAGTAGAGATAAAGATGACACTCCAATTGTAAAGGCCTACCAGGAAGATGAAGAGGGTATTAACTTGTTTGTTGACCTTGGTGCACTCGAGTTGCTCCCCTTGTGTAGATATGACGTCCCACCTGTCCATCTCAACCTGTCTATATTAAATTATCATTCAATTCAAGTAACTGAGGAAGAAGAAGAATAAGAGTTAGAAGAATATGACGAATCAAAATTCGGGGAGAAGGTAGATAAGGAGGACGAAGAAGAAGTTGATGATGATGACAAATATGTTATTGAAAGATTCTGAAACAAGCATGGAAAGTACATTCGAAGATGAAGAATAAAAGTATTAAATATTTTATTCATATATGTGATTATAGAATATTATACTTTTCATAATTTATTCTAATTAGTTTTCTTTGATATAATTAATCATTTCTAAGTATGCCGCCAAAACGACAACGAAGAAATGTGCTTCATCCGCCAAGTCCAAATCCCGAACTCATTGAGGACTCCCCACCCGAGGAATCCATTCTTGAAGATCAAGTTAACACGTAAGAGAATAATAGCCAGTCGACACCTACCAGTAAGGAAATGTCGTTGATAATTAATTATATAATTAATATTTTTATCTCAATAGCTATAATTATACTATTATCATATAGTTGATGCATCTGCACGTGACATCTTTCTTGAGAAAAATAGAAGGCACGAAAAACTCAATATCACTATTCTTGATAATTTCACTGGAGAATTTGATGATAGTGCAACAGTGCTTTCCTCTTATATTGGTACAATAGTTAGAGCTTATGCTCCATTTTATGTGCGCTCATGACGAGATGTTCCGAATGAGATTAAGGAACACATTCGAAGTCGTGTGCTGGTGAGTTTACTTTGAAAGTATATTTTTTCACCTAGATTAATACATCATATTTTTGACCTAATTCACTTATTAGGATGAATTCGAGCTCGACTTTGGTCGTAGCGAGGATTTGAGAACTGTGAATGAGTTGATGGCTACACTATTTCGACGCCACAACGAACGATGTCATGACCACTTCAAGAATTTTGAGACGTTGGAAGAGGCTGCGTAATCCCCTTTCCAGCAGATGAAGTTAGATGATTGGAGAATGTGTTGTGATCTTTTCGCATCTCCAAATTATCAGGTATTCTAAATTTATATCATTTAATTATTTATTCTATATATATTATATGTATATATATTACAATTAACATTCCTAATTAATTTTGTAACATTTAAATTCTACAAATGCACATAATAGATCCACTCTAACTATCTACCATCGTGCCGATTCAAGATTGTTTCATCGTCTTGCTAAAAAAATGGTAATTAAGAAATTATAGAATTCATTTATTTTTCTGATATTCTTTTATTTAAGTACTAACATTATCTTTTTAAAATTGTTAATGTCGCTTTGTTAGAAATGTAATAATCCTGAAAACTTTTTTCTCATTCATGTCTATGCTACTGCTTACACTAATGAGCGTAGTGAGTGGATGGATCATGTTGTTGTAAATAATTATGTAAGCAGTGTTAATTTTATTAAATAAATTATGCAATATGTGAATAATTTATTTTTTATTTGTGTTTCTTTTAATACATTACTTATTGTGTGTTTTCTTTCAAATTGCAAGAAAAAATGATGGAGATGCAGTTAGCTTCTGGGGAATCCTCTCCTAATGACATAGACATATCCACGCAAGTGCTTGGGCCGCAGTCTAGTATGGTAAGAGGTTTGGTACGATCTTTCAAACATAGATGTCCATCCTCCTCAACCTCATCGACTTCACAATTTAATAATCTTACTAAAAAGATTTAGAAACTGCATGGCGCGAGAATGAATATATGAGATCGAGACAACAAGAGTTAAAGTCTCTCTTAGAGCGAGTCTCATTTAGAGACGCGTTTGCATGACCAATAGAAAGATTAGGAGGAAAGAATAAGTAGTGAAGTCTAAGAGCAAGTGCAGCGGGAGATGATGAGGCAAATAGAGAGTGTTATGTCTTTGTAACAGAATCGCGATGGGCGAGGAAAGAAAAGAAATTAATTTTATCAATTTTATTAGTGTATATGACTAATTTTAATATCTAATTTTGAAACTTTATATGATATTTTTAGTTGTTAATTGATTGTGTGTAATATGATACAATTGATATGTTTTTTAATTTTATGACATTAGTATTTCTGATCTGTATGTTTGAATGTAAATAAAAAACGTTCGAGCGTTGGTTCACATTCGAACCAACGTTTGAATGTTAATACACAAAATTATATAATAACATTCCAACATAGGACTCAACGTTCGAACGTACTCACCCTCAAACGAACAAAACGTTCCAATGTTTAAACAATTAATGTTCGAACAAACTTCTGAATGTACCACTTGCGTTCAACACATCTTCATTAACATTTGAACTAACGTCCGAACATTAAACCCATTACTTTTAAACATTGGTTTGTAACGTTTGAACAAAAATTCGAACGTTTATTGCAATTAACGTTCAGACGCATAAACGTTCAAACGTAAATATGATACGTTCGAACTAGAATCAACGAACGTCATCTTCTGTCATTCGAACACCAATTGGTCAGGTTGACATTCGAACGTTCAATTGGACGTCCGAATGTTACTTTCTGTGACATATCTCAACCGTCACAAAAAATGGAACTTTTGAACGTTACACCAAACGGAACACCTCCAACCGTCACCAATTATTTTCTGTGACGAACATTAGGTGACAGTCGTGGTGAAGTTTCCTCTGTCACAAAAGAAAAATTTTGTTGTAGTGAGCTCATGTCAATACCTGGGTTACTATGTGTGAGTAATAATTCTTTATTTTCCTTAAGCAGTCATAATTGAAGTCTAAGACCACTATTGACTCTGGAGTAAAGATTATTATTTCACCAAGTGAGGGTTCAATGCTGAGCATACCTTCATGATACATAATAATTCATCTTTGTCTAAAAGTATCTCTCTTATTTATTTATTTTTATTATTTTATTAAAAAATAGTGAGAGAATGTTGGTATTTTTTTAAAATAATTATTAGACGTTATGAGTTTTATTGCTTTTAAAATAATGTCTAAAGTAAGTGTTCTCTGTAGTTACTTTTAACTTATCATGTTGCTGTGTGCATGCCCTTTTGTACTTTCATAAGTGCAATGATTATTTATTTGAAATTTGGCTTCTAAGTTGTTGAAGTTATGGACAAATATGATGTTCAATGAATACCTGAAGCATTTAAAAGCAATAAGCTGGGATATATTAATGACAGCTCAATTCCCGAAAATTGTTATCACTTCTTAAAGGTATTTTATTTTATTTTTAAAATTTTCTATTTGTCACATCTCATGAAAATTCATAAGTAGTTAGTCTATGAGTTTCATAAATCTTTTGTGGATTTTATCATCCGAACTTTGTCAATACTTGTAGAAGATCAAGTTGATATCACTAAAAATTAGGAAGAGCCAAACCAGCAATCATCACTTGTCGAAATCAGTGCTACAGATAAGGGATGAGGAGCTGTGATCCTGTGGATTTGATTTTGAATTAGATAGCTGTCAAACTCAAATTATAATGTTGCATAAAGTTAAGAAATCAATCGTAATTATGTGTATATATACACCTCCTGTAATTTGCCAAATCATTCAAATGAGCATTACGCAATTCTTCAAAAACACTTCTTTACTTTCTTTACAATACTCATTCTTTAATATTTGTAAACATTTCTCCTCAATATTTAGCCATCATAGAGTTAGCAAACTGCAAAGTACGGACATACATCTCTGGAAAATCCCAACCATTTTGCAAATGAAAACATTGATGCTATAATTGAGTTGTCTAGATTGTTCACTTAGGATAGTTTCTTCTCTGAAGAAGGAAAAGAAAAAGACAAAAAAAAAAAAAAAAAACAAAGAAAAGGCTTTGGTACCACGTACTAAAATTGGATATACTGAGCATGTTCCCACTAGGGTCCCCAGTCCATTTTTAGTTCCATAAGCGAAAGTTTTAAATTTTGAGATTTGATTTTATCATTCTGAGGAAATTTGGAAGACAGCATCTTGGGATCTTGGAATCTTCTGTCTTCTTTTTCTTGGCGGTTACTGTATCTTCTATGTTCTTTGCCATGGAATTTAGCATAGCCTGAATAAAAGATGCAAACTCATCTTGTTCCCACCCTGGAATTGGATCAGCGACGAATGACCACTGGAGATTGCACCCTTGTTTGCTTTCCTTGCTGATTGGATATGCTGAGCATGTTCCCACTAGGGTCTTGATGCCGACGTTATTTTCCTTGACTTCGTAGGTCAAAGACTTCTTGATGGGATCTATCTGATTTAGCTTCTCATTGACCCACAATTTCTTCGATTGCATACGCCCGTCCCATACTTTTGTTGCTGTGGCAGCGCAGTAGCGGACGAGGCCAGGCTGGTTGCAGATCCCTTCGACAAAGTGACTCGTGTCGACTACGTCAGGAGCATATTTGGCTAGGTTGCAGTAGTCCTCGAAGAACGGCCATGCTTCTTCTGCTGTTGCGATTTTGAGTTCTGCAGTGAGATATTTTACCCATTTTGGTTGTGCTGGTGCTTCCATTTGTGTGTGAGCGCGAGAGAGAGAGAGAGAGATGTTGATCAGGGAGTGATCAGTGTGGATATTGTTGAAGATGTGTTCTTGTGTAGTTGGGGTCTTAGCTATTTATAAGGAATCGAATGCAGGCTACGTATGAAATATAAATTATTACCACTGTGTACGAAAGGAATCTATAAGAAATCGAATGCAGGCTACGTACTATAGGAATAAATCAGAAAAGAGAACTTGCGGTCCAGCAGGCGTACGAAAGGAATCTATAATTTGCAAGATTTTTTTATGGACAATATAAAAAATAATTGATAAGTAAAAAGCATAAAATAATATTTGTGTTTTAGTTTTTTTCTACAATAACAATAAAGTGATTTATAATTAATACACTAACTTATAACTATAAGCAGTAAAAGTAGTACTCTACTATATATGACTGATGAGCAAAATACGTACATCGCAAAATGTACGTGGACAATAGGGAATCGTGTGTCGTCTAGCTAGAAGAGGTTTACGTGCCTGGAAATTATGGCGTGGAGGAAGACCATTACCAAAGAGAGAAGCTATCAGCTGCTCAATGATACCGCTGAGTGTACAGCTTGAAAAAAATTAAAAATATATTGTTAATTTATAATTTATAATTAAACAACTTTATAGGAAATTGTCATTTAAAATATAATAATATTTTAGTCATAAAATAATTACACAAAAATAAATTTATAAACTGACGTAGTTTGATGCAATACGTTAAATTGTAAAATTATTTTTAATATAAAATAAATCTAACAAATTACGTAAAATCACGTCAATTTATAAATTTATTTTTATATAATTTATTTATATATGTAGCAATTCTTTTTAAAATATAATAATGATTTATTAAAAAAATTGAAAATTACAATTTCTCCTTACTTTTGTCTTGCGTGTGGACAGAAATTACCTTAATTGAAAAATGAAAATAATTTATATACAATATTTTTTATAATATTTTATATAATTATATTTTAAATGAGTAATATTTTTATAAATTATTTTATAAAAATATTTTTATTTTATAACATTATTATAATTTGTTGTGCGTATATTATTATGGATCGAATGCACAGCCAATCTTATCGGGATCATTACCCCACCGTCCCTTTATATGTTTTCGTCTATCTTTTCGTTTTCCTCAAACTGTCAATGTTGAAAAGCACATAAACCAAAGCTGTCCTTTTAGATGAGACTTTTCCTATAATTGTAATTTTGTGTTTTCTAATACTTTTAAGAATGTATTGAAATTTTATTATTAATAAATGCAACACATATATATCAGCTTTAAAATATTATCGGATAACAAATTTTATAAAAATATATATTTTGATATAATATATTAGATATATTTATAATAAAAATAATTTAATATCTTAACATATTACATTAATTTATAAATTTATTTTTACAAAAAAAATTAAGCACCTAAATTTTTTATTTTATTTTTTATTACTTTGTACATTGCCGTGATATTGAATTTAGAATGCTATACAACTTGTCTAACTTTTACATATCATATTTTTTAAATTTTTAAGTTTTTTAATTTTTTTAAATTTTTTTGAATTTAATTTTTTTAAATAATTCAATTTTTCTATTCACTATTTATCTATTAAATATTTTATAAAAAAAATAAAAATTAAGAAAAAATATATTGTGTAGAGATTATGGGCTCGTTTGTTTTCAGAGATGAGATGAGATATATTTATAATAAAAATAATTTAATATCTTAACATATTACATTAATTTATAAATTTATTTTTATAAAAAAAATTAGGCACCTAAATTTTTTATTTTATTTTTTATTACTTTGTACATTGCCGTGATATTGAATTTAGAATGCTATACAACTTGTTGTAACACCCCCTTCCCGTAGGCTAGGTGTGTCACGTATTTTTCATGAAAAATAAACCCGGCAAGCGATTCTCTAATTTCACAATTGAAAAATAAACTGAAGTAATTTATTATGAAATAAAAGGTCTAATAAAAATGTCTTCCCAAAAATATTAAAGAAATAACTGAATAAATTCGTCATAAGAGACACATTTTATTTTAAAAAAAAGTCTGAACAAAACTAAAATGCTCCTTCTACTCCTGGCCTGCCTGCTCGTAATCATCATCTTCACCTGGGTAATTAAAAACATGAAAATAAACTAAAATGAGTCGATGACTCAGTAAGAAATCTATCATAACGAAAACATAATAAACATAAAATTTTCATAAGAACTTTCATGCTGAACTTAAAATTCATGACTGTTCATGCTAATGCTTATGCTATGTATGACTGAATTATCTGAACTAACTGACTGATTTATCTTACTTATCTGATTGGCCAACACACTTAACCCTGTGTGTAAGGTTGTGCACCAGCCCCACATCCCGCTGCAGCAAGGGGAACTGCTGATAGTATTCTAGCATACTATGGTGGACCACGACTGAGTTCGTGGCTTGCACACCACCCTGAAACCGAACTGCATTGGTACTATGCATCTGAATGGCCATCTTATTAACTGATCTGATTTTTATCTTACACTTGAATTTAAGATGGCTTATGTGTCTTATACACATGAGATGCATGACATAATACATACATAACTATAATTTCTGAAACTAAAACATGATGCGGAATGACATGATCATATGCTATGCTGGATGACATGCTTGTACATGAGCGGTTCATAAATAATGGCTATCAAAGAACTGGCTTGAATAATACATACGTATAAGCTAACTGTAACGATCCTAATTTATGATCAAATTTACTTACCTCGATGCGTTTCTCCTTGAATAATACTTCGTAACTTGAGACCTATATTCAATAAATAACTATCACTAAATTGTTTGGAACTAAAATAAATGCTAATATCTTACTTAACTAAATTAGAATTCTAAAACATAGTCAAACCAATATTTGTTTAACACTAAAATCAATAATTCATAGTATTTAAATTACTTAAAATACTAATTTATAATTTAGTAGAAATACTCGAGCTATTTTAAAATAATTCACAAAAACTTAAATTCTTAACTAAGTTTCATTTCTCAACATAATTATTAAATTTTATAAGAAACTTAATAAATTCCATTAAATTCTTAACATAGAAATTTTATTAAAATCTTACTAAATTGACAAAAGAAATATTAACTCAAATATTAGACTTAAAATTATACTTTAAAACATATTTCCAATTCTTTAAACATTTATTAAAAAGAATCTTTAACTACTTATATTTATTTAATAAACTCAACTAGTAATATTAAACTCAATATAAATCACTAAAACAATTATTGAAATAAAATGAGATCAAGTATAACTTAAAATATAAGCTCAAATAAATATCACTATAATCTGTAAAAAGGGTTAAAAACTCTGGCCCATAACTATAATACTATACTACATGAGCCCAAACAGGAAACTAAACCCAAACCCATCCCAACCTCATACGGCCTAAAGGACTAGGGCCCAAGGCCCATCAAAACCCACGGGTTCCCTCTAGAACCCGAGAACACGGCAAGCCTAAAAAGAAAATGAAAACAGAGTTGAGAGAGAAAGAGTCTGCGATGGAGGAGCTCACCGAGGAAGAGGGGCTAACTCGACGGTGGTTCTGGCGGCTGGGAGCGATCGGCGGCGCGACAGGGGGGTTCCTATGGTGGTGCGGCACCTAGTGAGAGAAAGAGAGAGAGAGTTTAGAGAGAGGAACTACTAAACCGAAACCAAAAGAGAGAGAAAGGAAGCTGTGGCGGCGGCAGTGGGCTTCCCGGAAGAGAGTGGGTGCGACGGGACAAGGACGGCCGGCAGTTTCTGTGGTGGCTGGTCGGTGGTTCGACGTCCCTCAAGGTGGCTACCGTTGAAGTGAAACAGAGGCTTCGGCCTTCACGTCCGTGGCTGCTGCGGCGTGTCCTCGCGGCTGGGGATGGTCCGGTGTCTTCTAAGGTGGCCGGTGGTGGCGTCGGCGTGTTCTGGGTAGCTTGGAGTCGCCGTGGTTGATGGTGGTTCGCGGCACGACACATGGGGTGCTCTGTTTCGTGAGAGAGAAACAGAGTCATTCTTGTTCTGTCATTCCATGCAACGTTGGTTTCCGTTGGGTCTACGGCACTGCAGGTAGCGGGGCTGGGCATGGGCCAGGCAAGGCTCGAAGTGGTTCTTGGTCTGCGGCGTGAGGTTTTCTTTATGCAGAAGATCCAGCGTATAAACATATATATATAGGTGGTAGAGAACACCGTAAAAATAAAACCCTAAGGAAAGAGACGTGCATGCATAGGAGAGGAGACGTGCGGGGCGGAGAGGAGGGAAAACGTGGAACTTAAAATATGAGAGTAGTTATCCTAATAACAATAAAATCTTAAATAATAATAATAATAATAATAATAATAATAATAATAATAATAATAATAACCTAATTATCAAACCTAATAAAATATCCGTGTAATTGTCTCTAATGATATAGGATCGGGATGTTACACTGCTGCAGCTACTTAATCTATCAATTATTTCAACCATAGACCTCCCTTCAAAACTCCCTTGCCAAAACCTTGAAATAACATCACCACATTCCTCATCCTCAACCCACATTGCCTCAAACCTGAAAAATTCATATCTGGTCCTTTTAAATTCAGAAGTAGGCAATAACATAATTGGCACATGAAAGTAAAGAAATCATCCATTCAACTACACATAATATATTTTGCATACAAACTTGAAAATGACAAATATCAAATGAGCAGGTTTATATCTATACATTTTTTTGGGAAAATATTTTAGCATCCAAAATAAAGGAATCAGGGGGAACTCTAAAGTTCTAATACCTGTGTGGTGAGATTTTGTTCGGAATAAGCTATAAAACAGGGGAAAACCATGAACAATAGGCAAAAAATCCCAATCTTAACAATAATCATATATGTACAAAAAGCACGAAAGTTAGAATAGAATTGAAAACTAGAAAATATAAAACTTAAAATCAACTACATCTGACAATGGATGATAAGGACTGGCAGTGAAGGAAACCAAGAATTTTTCGACTCTGAAAAATGGTGCACTGGTTCGTGAATGGGAAAGCAAGCTGAAGCTTCTTTGTGATTCTCTTCCTAAGAGAGAGAGACGTGTGAAGACGTTCGGAGAGGAGACATGCCAGTGTAGACGGGCCAACAGAGACGTAGGTGCATTGGTTTGAACTGAGCAGAAAACCAATATGAAGCTTCTTCGTGAAGCGTGGTTATCTTCCTTTCAAACTCTTTTGTTCAATTCTATTTTTTTAAAAGATCATACTCGGAGGGTGTGTAATGTAACCCCACATTGACTGACCGTAGAAGAATTGATAAATAAAAGTCTCGTGTCTATCAAAATTCAGAATGCTCTCGAAGAGCACAGCAGCCAGCGGGGCAATCTGGTCAACAGGGTCCACGTCAAGTAGAGAAATTCAAGTAGCCTACGGAAAATAAGGAACGCGTTACAAGGAAAGTGCGGAAGATATCTTGGGCGACACTCCATGACCGAAACGCATTGATTTGGGTACCTATCTCAGAAGATAAGAAGCCAGCTGGTTTTCCATCCACGAAAGGAAAGATTCACAGAAAATGGAACGTGACATTATAATAGATATAATTGGGCGATGAATGCCATAGTTCATCTGGTTCCTCTTGTGATTCCGTTTATTGACCTTTCCCTTGCATAAGAGTCCAACAGTGGCTAAGTCGACGTGGATGCAAACCGACACTCATGCTTCTGGCATATTCAAGAATATATTCGTACATCTGACATTCCAACTGTGGTTCAGTTTGGGTTATTTGGAATCTCAAAACTAAACCCTGTTCTTTTAAGGTTTCTTTTTGAGTCATAAACCTGTTTGAAGTTTGAGAAAATGAGCTGTTTGTTTTGATTGTTGAAGTGGTAGCCTTTTTTGGGAGGGAGTTCTTGGGAGTTACTCGTCGAAAACAAGAAAAGAAGAATAAATTCTTGGGTTCTTTTTCTTATTTAACTGGTAGAGTAGTTTTTGCCTTTGCATGTGTTTGTTATGGCTGCTTTACATCATAAAGAGCGAAAAACTGTTTTTCCTCCTTGGACGTTTGAGAATTCTGTTTCATTTTTGTCAACAATTCTGAGAGTTTGCCAATAATTTGTTTATATATATCATTAGATTTCCTGTTCTGTCGAATAATTTCAAACTTTATTACTGTTATGCAGCGTATAAGGATCGCCAATCATTTCAATCGAGAAGTTTTTCTGAAACCGAGTTGAAGGCACTAAAGAAGAAGAGTTTACACTGGTGTGGTCATAATCCCCTCACTGTCTTTCTATGATTTGTTTTTATGTTGCTTGTGAACTGACTTCTTGAATTCCTTCCTTGAGCCTAGTTGAAGACGAAATGACATGATAGTGATCAGGACTAATCGAACCCTTACTGTTTGAACCTTAAAAACTCCGTGTAAAATAGTGATCAGACAAATTGAGGGTCAAAAGAGTTGAAAATAAGCCATAGATATTTTATGAAAATGGATACTTCGTTAAAAAATTGCTGAAAGCAATAAACAGTACAGATTTAAATGAGGAATCTACAATTTTATATTGTTTAACAAACTCAGGATCTGATTGCCTCCAAACTTTACTCTGTTCAATAACTTTGCAATGTTGGGCCAGTGAGTGTGCTGCACCATTTGCGTCTCTTCCATTATGTCTGACTTCTATTTACAAAGATCTATGACTTCAGCTAGCAAGGCTTCTTGATGAGACATGTTCATATTTGTTGCATTCAGTCGATCCACTATAGTTTTTATAGTCACTTTCAATAATAATCTTTGGGGTACCCAAATGAAAGGTAGACTGCAGCCCTCATAGAACTTCTAGTGCCTCTATACTTTCCACTTCTTGTTCCCCATATTCAGCTTTGCAAATTGCCATTAAGACTTGACCTTGTTCATCTCGGAGAATAGCATGAATGCCAGATTTATTTTGTTCTATAAAGATAGTTCCATCCACAAATTGAGGGTCAAAATGGTTGAAAATAAGCCATACATAATCCTGTTTTTGTTGGTACTAAATATTTTTCTTTTAGAATCTAATGAGAACTGCTTTTGATTGCACATATTTTACATTAAAGTTCCTTTCTTGCTTTCACAGTGGAGATTATAATTTTATCAGAATTTTTGAATTATCCAATAATGGTTGGAGAAAAGAAAGTCTGTAGGCATCAGTGGGTTTGAAGTTATTCATTTCAATTGATTCTTTCTAGTTTAGATGCATTTTTCTTTGGAATATGGTGTGCGAATTGTTTCTTATTCATTTATTGTTCAGTTCTGGAAAAAATGATTACTCGAACAGTGGATCTCCGGTCTGACACAGTCACCAAACCAACTGAAGCAATGCGGGCTGCTATGGCGACTGCTGTGGTTGATGATGACGTTTTGCACCATGACCCAACTGCTTTATGCTTGGAAACAGAAATGGCAAGGATCACGGGGAAGGAGGCAGCCCTATTTGTTCCCTCAGGCACAATGGGTAATCTAATTAGTGTGCTTGTTCATTGCGACACTAGGGGAAGTGAAGTCATTCTTGGAGACAATTCCCATATCCACATTTATGAGAATGGTGGCATTTCAACAATTGGAGGTGTGCATCCAAGGACTGTAAAGAACAACCAAGATGGAACAATGGATATTGATTTAATTGAAGCTGCCATTAGAGATCCAGGAGGGGTGCTCGTGTACCCTACTACAAGGCTTATCTGCTTGGAAAACACGCATGCAAAGTAAGGATTATTATACTTATCAAAGAGTTATGTCTGCCTTGTGGTAGATAATGATACCCTAACCACTTTTTATAATCGATGTCTTAAATGAATATATTGGGAGATTCCACATTGTGTGCTGTGAAAGCTGGTTTTTCTAGGGGAAATTAAAAGGAAATCAGTTACCTGTACTTTCACTTTTTAAAACCTGAATTTTTAATATAATAAACTCAACACCTGTACTTCTACACATTAAATTTAAGAAATGAAAAAAAAACATCGAAAAAAAATTGTTTCACATGTTCACATATAATTAAAAATATAATAATAAAAAATATAAAAGATTGGAGGCATCCCCTGTCACCCCATGGGGTGGCCTCCTGCAGGGTGGTGGAGAGGCCCTGGGAGGGGAGGAGATCCCCTCTGCCTCCACTTGTGTGGTGTTGGTATGGGGTGGGTGGGAGGGGTCATGCCTCCACTGCACAGGGGGAGGAGTGAGGATCCCCCAACCTGCTCACCACGTAGGGAAAGAAGAATGGGAGACCACCCTGCGCATCAACCATGCCAGTGGAGGCACCGTAGGTAGGAGAGATCCCCTTCTCTGCCCTCAGTCCCTTTCTTTATTCACTTTTACTTTATCTAATTTTTCACTTTTTTTTGTAAAACACATACATATTTCCGACATGTTAGATGAAGTATCTGTCAGCATTGGCGTTTTATTTTGTTGGAAAACATCTAAGGGTATTGAATTTAACATGCCGGTAGAGGTGCCATGTGGTGGGAGGGATCCTCTCCACCACCCTTGGTGCCGTGCTTTTTTTTTTCTTTCTTTAAGTTTCTTTTATTTTATTTTTCTATGTAAAAAATACAATACATGTTACTGGCATGTTCAACGTGACTGTCATCTTCGGCATCTTATTTGTTGGAATATGCCTGCTGGTATTGTCTTAACATGTTTAAAAGCACAGGTGTTAAATTTATCCAATTAAAATCTCGGGTCTCAAAAGTAAATTGTGAAAAAGCACTGGTACCTGGTTTCTTGGTTCTCCTTCGTTTGATGTTTTGCCTGCCTCTACATGCATGCTATATGAAATATATGCTTTTTTTGACACCAATTATTAGGGACCTGTGTGCTCATGCAGTTGTAATGCACAAATTTTATTGGGTTGAAAGGCATGGTAAACTGCCCTGCAGATGCAGAGTTGGCGATTTCTCTGTTAACAGTTAATTCTATTACTTTTGTTATCATTTTTTTTATGGTTGTATTGTCCAATGAAACTAGTTCTTGTTTCGAGGCTTCTTCAAATTTCATCTGAACCGATGATATTTTCTTTCCCAAGGGCAATCTTCCCTCAATTAAAGTTAATTGTACATAACTTTAATTGCTAATTTGTAAAGACATGCATCCTTACATCACAGGATAAAATGCTACTCATGCTTCCATATAGCTTTAATTTGTATTGAATATATAGGGGAAGGATATGAAATTTAGCATAGCTTTGACAGTAGCTCATTATTAAGTATTTCTAATTTCTTCACCTCATTTTTTTCCATTCTTCAGTCTTTAGGATCACATAATGATTTTGTTATGCTCATCCCTCACTTCTACATGTACGGAGGTTTGATTGAACTGAGTTAGTTTTAACTTTAATTTTTCAATGTCCAGACAAATATAGCTTGTGCTCTCAGTTTTGGGACTTGGACTGCTAAATGTATTATCATTCCAGTTCTCAAGTCAATTTGGATGTGTGTGGCTTTGAAAAGAAAAAGTTAAATTCTTCATGTGGCATGGTGTTTCATTCCATGTTTGCACGTAACTTCAGAGTGTGGAAGCAGTGCAGTCAGCTGCATTAATTTCAGTTTTAGGATTTTCAGAAGTCTGGAAAGTAGCATAATAATGAATTTCACATTCTTGTTCTCTTTGTTTATTCATACTCAGCTCAATATCCTAGGAGGCTCATATGAATGTAAGATAACTGAAGTCGTCTCTCATGGACTTTTGGTCAAACCTGTCTGCTCTTGATGTGAAACATTGATCATAACATTCAAGACTTTTTTTATAGTATTAACACTTCATTAAAGGGTACAATCCAAGTACCGAGTAAGTATACAAGAAATAAAACTATCTAGAAGGAGAAAAATATATAAGAAAAAGGGTAATGCTACAAACCACACTCCTTTCGGGTTGTTCTTGTATTACTTTCATTTTTTTAGTTCAGGCCAGAACGAGACATATTTTTGCAGGAACATTACTTTGTAATCCTTGGTCAGGTTGATGGGAAGGGATGTATAAAGATCCATGCTTTATATTATTACTACCTAAAAAGCTATATTTTGTTGTTGCAATCAGTCTAGAATCCACGTTCAAAAGTACCTGAAACTACACTCAGCACAGTATGGAATTTTCTGAGAAATTTAAGCAGTAGCTCTACTTTGAGCAAATTATATTATAAGTATTACACTAATTGCTCTTGAATCTATGAACTGTATTGCTGAGGAATATGAACTTTTCTTCCACATGGTGTTTCTTTTTTCCCTATCAATTTATTGAACCATCAATATGTTTTTCTTTTCACTTTTTAACTGTAATGACTGTGTATTCTGTGATTGTAATGCCTTACGAGTGGCATCTCTACTAAATGTAGCTCTGGAGGTAGATGTCTGTCTGTAGAATATGTAGACAAAGTTGGAGAGCTAGCCAAAAAGCATGGTTTGAAGCTTCATATTGATGGGGCCCGCATTTTTAATGCATCGGTTGTAAGTAAAATTTTTTGCATGTGTTTAGTTTGTCATTGCGTGTTATTGTGTGGTATGTTCGACATCCATGTGGAGGTAAGTAAGTACGTCCCTGGAGTTGTGATTTAGTCCATATGATGTGCTAGAAAGCCCTATGGAAGCTTAAATTTTGCTGTGCAAAATGGTCAAGTACCTTAGAGCACACTTTTTTTTTTCCTACCTTTACCATTTTCCCACATATGTTGAACCTCATCCTCAAACAGGTTAACACACTTAAATGCTGGAAAAGATTCTCACACTCATGAATACAACTGCTACAATATGCTGTATGATATCTCTTGAAGCAAACTGCGGCATAGCATCATGAAAGGGGCCATCATAGAAATTTGTGAGCTAACCTGCTCGAGGATGACAATATGAATTATAGTGCACTGTCTAAAATTAGCTATTGTGCATTGGCTAATTCCACTCTTACGAGGGGGGCCATCATAGAAATTTGTCACTTTGTAATAGTTGATATATGGAAAACGTGATCTTAATGTTCCTATAATTGCTACCATGCGGTGGCAGCTGCTTATTTTTTTCATCTACTTGTTCTAGGATATGGATAATTTACCTTGGAGTGCCTGTTATGATGCTTCAGAGGCATTTATCTGCCATATTTTCTACATTCTTCACTTCTAAGTAAATGCATATATCTTCTATGTAAATTTGAGCTGAACATTCCTTTTCATTGTGAATGATGATTTTGGATCAATCTCTATTTCTGATGCCAATTGTCTTTCTTCAACAAATTGTGAAGTATATACTATATGAGTTTCTAATCCAGAAACATTGGTATGCCAGGCACTCGGCATTCCTGTTCATAGGCTGGTGCAAGCTGCTGACTCCGTTTCGGTATGGTTGCCTTGTGTGGGCATTCTTAGATCTTTTTATTCTGCAAGTTTTCAGTATTATCACTTGTTGATATTACTTGCAACTTAATTCTGAAGTTCATTATTTATTAGACCACATATTGCCAATGCTTTTGTCTCATTTAAATTTGTGAACCAGGTATGCCTGTCAAAGGGTCTGGGTGCTCCAGTTGGATCTGTTATTGTTGGCTCCAGAAGCTTTATTGCCAAGGTACCAACGAAAATTATATGGTTAGAAGTATCAGCAGCTCCTTAGATCTATTAGAAAACTTACTTAGCATCAAACTCTTCTGTTTCCACCTGTTAGGCCAAAATACTTCGGAAAACCTTAGGTGGTGGGATGAGACAGGTTGGGATCCTTTGCGCTGCTGCTTTGGTAGCTGTACAAGAAAATGTTGTAAAGCTTGAAGGCGATCACAAGAAAGCTAAGATTTTAGCAGGTTGGTACTTAGTATTCTAGTGTACTTGTTTCATATTGCATTATCGTTGCTGGGAAGAATAATTATTCCCCTGGCTCTTTATTTCTATGTTCTCTCTCAAAAATTCCAGAAGGACTGAGTCAAATCAAAGGAATAAAAGTCGATGTTGCTTCAGTGGAGACCAATATTGTAAGTATCTTAGTTATGTGAATTTTGGTTGTTTTTCTATGTAATCAAAACTCTTGAGATTCTAGTTTACATAATTTAAGATTGGGAAGTTGCTGAACCAAGTATTAAGTGGTTAAGAAACTAGTTTACTGAATCTAGTTTTTATTATCAAGTAGCTTTGTGTACGCTTGCTCAATAACAAATCATATTGAAAGTGGGACACATGCAAATCTGCTTCATGCAAAGGTTTGAGCACAACTTTGCACAAGATTTGTTCCGACAGGATTATAATCGGAACCACTATAACACTTCTGGAGGATTAATTGTTTCTCCTTGTGATCTCTCACATTTTATCTTTTTTTTGGGGTCCATATAGAATGATTTAAGTCACTTGACACTTCAGGTTGAGTTCATTTGTTCATTTGTATATTACATATTAGTGCTTTTCTTGATCTCATTCATATAAGCTGAACATGTACTAATACATACTTTTGCTTTGGTACATCACCAGATATATTTTGACATAGATGAAAGCTCAAAGTTCACAGCAGAAAAACTGTGCGAGTACTTAGAAGAACATGGTATACTCGTGACGCAAGAGGGCCCATTAAGGTCTGGTTTCCTCACAAAAAGCAGCTTAAATCCATGAATTCCTTCGTAGTTCGTCTTTTCGTTGTTTTTTTTAAGTCCAACTCATGGATTTAGTTTTTTCAACAAATATAAGCTTAAAAGAAGTAAGCACGTGTGTTCATATCAAGTGATATTTTTATGATTATTGATTGTGTGTCCAAGCAGAAAGAGGGGTGTGTTGTTCTAGGATCTACGCAATAAACCAGAGAACTTGACTAATTACTGAAGATGTAGGAGGGCCTCACTTTGTGGGTTTTACGTACAAAATTTCTTAATGGAAAAGCTAAAGTTTTCACCTTTTAGTTTCAACATGTTATTTCATTTTCTCTGTTTGTTGCATGTCAAAAATAGAGGCAAGACTTTCAATGCATGTTCAGTTCAGATGCTCTGATATGGCACATTTTCTTTGATCCCGTTTATAAAGTTAGACAGTAGTTGTTTTTGTTAGACAGGAAAATGAATCAAATGATGATGTTGTTGTTGGTGTTTTTGCTGTTTCAGGATCAGGATTGTCCTCCACCACCAAATTTCTGAAAGTGATGTGCAATACACCTTGTCATACTTTCAGGTGATCCACCTCCCACCCTTCACTAGTTTGTTCCTAAAATTTTGTAATTTACACTTGCATTTGAATTTCGCAGCATGCTCTATCTGGTGTTCAAGATCAAAATGGCATCTAGTGGGAGAATTTGTCATCACTCTCTTCCTTCTCAAGAAGCCCATTGGGTTTTCTAAACTCGAATAATTTCGTATTTATTATTTTTATTTAAATAAAGCAGCTCGTGAAAATGTCCGAACTTTCGTGAACAATAAAATACGTCTTGATGAAAAGTTCGATCGCAACTTGTGTTCGAATAAAAATTAAATGAATGAAATTTGACTATTTACTATTTGTTAATCGACTCGTTTATATATGTACTCTTTATATAGTTTTATTGAACTTTTTATTCTATTTGCTTTTAAGATTAATTTAGTTGGTCCTTCTATTAAACAACTAAATTATTAACTATGTTGACCTGTATGTCACACGTCATACAACTACAAAAAATTAAAAACTAAAAACTACAAAGAAAATTTGGAGTTTAAGAAAAGGAGAGCGAGAGATAGGGAATCATTGAGTAAGAATGTAGTGTCACTTGAGAGTCCGAGACTCCAGTTCTATTAAGCAAGAGTAGAAATCGGTTTTAACAATTTTTGAGATAAAACCAGTTTTCAAAAATAAATAAATAAAGTTGAAAGTTGAATAAAATATTATGAGAATATTATTTATTAATATTATTATTATTTTGAGATTTGATAAAGTTGAATTTAGACTTGAAAAAATTGAATTGTTTATTTTATTTTATGTAAAAATTTAAAAAAAAATTGTAATGATGAGATGAGATGAAATCAAACACTCTGAATCCAAATGAGTTCATTGAAATCACTTTTTGGTATAACTTTTTCAAGTACATCCAAATACCAAAAATATTTCCAGAATTTTAATGCAAAACAAATGAAGTAATCAGATCATATTGGAATCTTCTAATACATCAGCCTTCACTTCTCCAACACCACAACACGGGATGATGTGGATTTTTATTTATTTTTTTCTTTCTTCAAGTAAAACGAACGTTTTGCTGTGCTTGTCTTCCTACGCAAGCCAATTCGAATTTTTGCTCTCCCTGCATCGCCCTCTCCCGCGTTACTTCTGTCTCGTTCGTCCCGTCACAGTGTTGTGCCGCTGCCCACGCCGACCGGCCAAACAAACTCCGATCGTCCGCCACCATCTCGCTTGCATGTCACATTTCTCTCTCTCCCTGCGTCACCATCTCGCTTGCATCTCGCTGCATTGGTTAGTTTTGGAGTTATTTTACAGGATCTTTCTTCCAAGTGTTTGTGTTTGTTTGCATAGAAGTAATGATTGAAATCTTATTGTATTTGTCTGTCTTCCTTGTTTGGGTTTTCCTATACAAAGCAATGTAATTTTTTTGGTAGGTTTATATATATAGAAGGATTGGGTGGGGATTGTGGTAGCTCTTAACTGATTATTGAGATGGTTTTGGTTCAAGTTTGAACCTTTTTTATGTCCCTTGCATTTTTTGAATTGATTTTGTTTAATTTGAAGAATCCTTATTTGAGCTTATGTTATTATACTTGAGAATGTATATGGGTTTGTTCTAGTCTAACGATATTTAGGGTGCGTTTGGATGTTGAAGTGAGTTGAGTTGAGATAATAAAATATTGTTAGAATATTATTTATTATTATTATTATTATTTTGAGATTTGAAAAAGTTAAATTGTTTATTATATTTTGTGTTGGAATTTGAAAAAGTTGTAATGATGAGTTGAGATGAGTTGAGAAGAGTTTTAGTTCCAAACGAAGCCTAGTGTTTTATTACTTGTTGGGTATACGATAGTTCTAGTCTACCCGAGCTTTTGGTTTAAATGAAGTGATCATGTGGGCTCGTTTCCATAATCTTTTTCTTAAATCATGGAATTTTATATCAAAACTTGGAAAAAGCGAATGACAAAGCATATTTGTACATGGTATTTGCGTCGTTAGTGATGATATTCAAGGCTCAATGGAGATTCCTATGTCTACTTCATATCAAATGAGATACAAGTATTGTTTAACTATCAACATTTTTTTAAGTGTACATGATTTAAATTTATTAGCGGTGAGATAATCAGTTTTAATATTTCTTGTTATTCTAAAACTTCATTATGACTCAGTTGAAATAACGTGATGGATAAAAAGAAAGATGAAAGGCCACCTAGGCCTTCTACATCAATCCCACCGGCACAGGTATGATACACACTGGTCATATAGAAATGTCCATGTATTTGATATTTCCAATTAGTTAATGAATTTTTATTTGTGCATTATAGGGATATTGTGGTCCAGGAAATTTGTACTACTCGTCATTTATATATACATATGCATGGGATAGCCAGGTAGATTTCCTTATAAGCTTTTTAAAAAAAATTGTGGACGTGCATTTGAGTTGTTCTAACGTCGTGCCTAATTACAGCCCCCCATCAATGCCACATTTTGGACCAACGATGCTCTATCCTTTGTCGAGTAATGCAGAGGAGTTGGGACGAGTTCAAAATATTATCTTCATAAATTCCTTTCGAACTTTTAAAATATATATTTTTTTCTTTCATGCATTTGGCTCGTTCTAACATCGTATTAAATTACAGCCCCCATCAATGCCACCTTTGGACCAACGATGCTCAACCCTTCATTCAGTAATGCGGACGAGTCGGGTTGAGTTCAAAATATTATCCTGGTAAATTCCATTCGAACTTTCAAAATATATATTTTTTTTCTTTCATGCATTTGGCTCATTCTAACCTCTCCTAATTACAGCCCCCCCAATGCCACATTTTGGACTAACGATGCTCTATCCTCCGTCGAGTAATGCGGAGGAGTTGGGATGAGTTCAAAATATTATCATTGTAAATTCCTTTTGAACTTTCAAAACATACCAGCTTCTTTTACTCATTTAACAAGCAACAAAAATCTCGTGCACTAATAAGGATTGTTCCAAAATACAGTCTTTTTCCCATTAATCAAACTGTTGAAAGTGGTACCACTGAAGTATATACATTGAACATAATACAACAAGTCTAGAACTTAAATTACACAAGTTATATACATTGAACATAAAATATAACAACCACTTTACAAAACACTTCACAAAAATGTGAACATAATATAGCAATCACTTTACAAAACACTTCACAAAAATGTGAACATAATATAACAACCACTTTACAAAACACTTCACAAAAACGTCAGCTTCCCTACTTCTACTCATCAACCTGATTTTTTCCAACTACATTGAGTCTCAATCATTGAAACGCCAAATTGGGGGCCAGGAAAGCTATCCGGCTAGGTTCCATCTACCTCAAGTTGCATCTATGAACGTAATATAAATAGTTAAAAATGAACATAATATAACAAATTCAATCACTTCAGCAAAACTGACAGAATAAACCAAGATTAATTACATTTTCTTGAGTATTAATCACTGAAACGCCAAACTGGGGGCCGGGCAAGCTATCTGGCTGGGTTCCATCTACCCCAAGTTGCATCTATGAATGCAATATAAACAGTTAAAAATGAACATAATATAATAAATTCAATCACTTTAGAGAAACTGACAGAATAAACTATGATTAAGTACACTTTCTTGAGTCTCAATCATTGCAACGCCAAACTAGGTTCCAATGGACTCCAACACTTCATCAGTGTTTTGGGGCAGCTAACAATAGATAAAAAAAAATTAGATCAAAGTAACCAATAAAGGGACACAATTAACATGTGCTCGCCACTAGTACTGATCACCATCATATTACAAGTTCTTGTACAAAAATAAATGCATGTAGAAAAGAAAACCAGTAGGAGAAGAATTAAGCAGCAACTACAATATACAATAACCAACACAACAAAGATAAATGCCAATTTGCTAACATAACAAGTGAGTGATTCAAAGCCAATTTAAAGGAACGACATCAAAATTAAAAGGGTTATTAGAGAAAAATCAAGCCAAGAAAAGAGCTCACACGAAGTGATCAGTAATAGGTATGTAACTTGAAAGAGAGCACTTTCTTCGTTCCCAACAATTATTTAGCCAAATAAATTCCTACAAGTGTCAACAACTTCGCTACCTCTTCCATGTGGCTATGAAATGGGGGAAACACCATATTACATCTAACAAAAAATTACACAAGATAAATGGCTAATGCATGGACTGCAAAGTTACATTGAGTTTACCTGTTTACGTTTTTCCTTATGCTTTCTTCATCGTGGGTTTGTGCACTCTCTCAATCA
Organism: Juglans regia; assembly: GCF_001411555.2. Lineage (NCBI taxonomy): Eukaryota > Viridiplantae > Streptophyta > Magnoliopsida > Fagales > Juglandaceae > Juglans > Juglans regia. The sequence goes on along the minus strand of NC_049911.1, from coordinate 14,894,671 downwards.
TTGATTTTTTCAGGAGAGATGGTGGTCTGTCTTTACCTCTCACAACATGGGGGCTAAGTACCTTTTTCGAACTCCCAATTGTATTTTCATCGACAACTATAACTGCAACATTGGAACGGGTTTGTTGCGATGACCTATTGGTGCGGTAGACCTCGTTCATTGCAGTTAACTCAACAATCATATCCTCAATATGGTCATCACATGACGCTGCATTTGTTGCCATGTCGTAACTCATCTTGATTATACGTGCATATCTGCTCACTTTTGGCCTTGCATCAGCTACGTCATAATTACTTTTCACAACAATGTATCTCCTTTATATGTGCTTCCTCCATCGATCCAATATGTACTTCTTTGGTACAGAACGAATATGGTTAATTTTGAAAATGGCTAATACATGTGTACATAGGATCCCTCTCATCTCAAATAATCCGCAGGAACACTTAGCCTCGCATGAGTCTCATTAAAGTACACACGATGAGTAACCTCCTTGATGAAACCATCAACACAAACTTTTTCTTTTACATGATATATTGCAATTACACCATCACTTTGGTGTAAAATTGGAAGACAACCGAGCATCCCCATTATCTCTTGCTGAACTTCTTTAAATTTAGAGTTCGTGTACAACTTTTGAAATATGTTCCCAAGTGGATTGACTGATACCATAGGTATTGTGACATTAAATGAGTGGAAGTTCACCCCATTTTCATTCTCAATCTTCTTCCTTAGTATTAATCGAAAAACTCTTTTAAATTTGTCCTAGCATGAACATACCCATTAAAGAAAGCATTCATGCTCTTGCTTCATTGGGTTGTACTCATTCCAGCCCAGAACACATCTTTCAGGAATACCAATGCCCAATACGTATGCTCCGTGTATAAACTCTGCAATCAGGCATGGTCCTGCAAGTTGTATGTCGTAATTAACACTTCCCAACATTTCTCAAATTTGTAAATTTTTTAAGAATCATACACACACTTTAGCAACTGACTTTTCAACCCAGTTTTGTATGCACCGTGTGAACCGAGCCTCTTAGGTACTTTCTTTAGTATATGCCAAAGAAAAAATTTATGTCAGGTATTCGGAAAGATGATAGCAATGGCATTTTTCATTGCTCTATCTTGATCTATGATGATAGCACATAGAGCTTTACCTTCCATATAGTTTAACCAAGTTTGGAAGTAAATGTTTCTGTATCCTCACTAGAGATCAATCCTGCTCCCAAAAGGATTGACTGACCATGGTGGTTTACACCCACAAATGGTGCAAACGACATCCCATATCTGTTTGTCAAATATGTGGTGTCGAATGTGACGACATTACCAAAATATTGGTGGGCTGCTCTACTTCGTGCATCCGCCCAAAAGACATTCATCAATCTGCCGTCATCATCAAAATCCATCATTGCAAAAACCCCGTCATTCATGTATTGCATCCTCGCAAAATACTCACGAAGGGCTCCAATGCCACCTTTCCCAAGTCGAATATGACATACCTTGTCGATATAATTATGACAATCGTTTTCTAGGAACGGCAAGTTCTCGAATCCACCAGCTTCTTGCACAAGAGTGGCAAAACTCTTATTTATTCAGATGCTAGCCTGATCATTTATATCCAACACTTTCTTTATTGACTCGCTCACTTCTCTATTGCAACGAAAAAAACCTTGATTTTTGTGGGGACAAGCCGTGGTTGTGTGTATTGTGAACCGTTAATACTTTCAACATCCCATCAACCAGTGTAGCATTTATCTTTGCCTTGCACTCTGTTTTTTATGTTGGACGTGGCCTCACGAAATTTGACGTCTAGTTTCGTGCCTTCCCACCACGAGCACAACCCAACGTGACATATCTCAGACTCCCATGCTCATCCCTCTTACTTCTTTGCGTCGTTACCCCGAAATCACATTGTTTCCCATATTTCTTATAAGAAGAAACTAACTCTTATTCAGATCTAAACATCATTCCCAACTTGGGCTCCTCAATACTATCACCACCACTAGTTGGCACTGTATTTGTGTCTCGAATGCCTCGTCATATTTGGATTCAATAGTATTAAGCAAAGAGGGCATAGACAAAGTCTCAGCCTCCCCAAAGTTAGGTGTGGGGTCCTGAATTTCTTCAACATGACATGAACTTGCAGAGTTTATACCAACCAGAGGAGTGGTTGAAGAGTGAAATGGAGACAAGATTTTCTTGTAGTTTACAACAATAAAAAAAATCATGTGTAAATCAATATAAGCATGATGAGAAATAAGCACATTACTTAAAGAACGAATCCATCACCTTACTAGTCAGCTTCGTTGGGTTGGAATTAGGACGAGGAACAAATGGTGGTAACCACACACATGACATTTGTGCATGCAAACCATGCATATAGTTTGGAAAGTCCGGATAAAATAGTGTCGGTATCACCTAACACATAAAACAATAGTTCAAAATTAATATTCAAAATACATGTGATGTTGTATTGGTTGATGGATCAGTGGTAGGAGGTGCTGGTAAATCCGGATACTAGGGTCTTGGTATCAGCTAACACATAAAGGAATGATGATAATGTGTTGAAGACCTAAGATAAATATATTAATAGAACAGATAAATAATTCAAAGATAATATAACAGAATACCAGTGTTGCTGGACTTGTGGTATGAGGTATTGAGAATTGTGGATAAAAGGGTCTTGCTATCACCTAACATATAAATCAACCATCAGTTAAAGAGTGAACCAAAACTTACGTAATAAATGTACACATTAAATGAAACAGTTATACTGAATTTTAAGCATGGTTACGAATACCTAAGTTGATGAATTTGTTGGTGGATCTGTGGTAGGAGGTGTTAATGGAGATGCAAACTTTTTCCCTTTCTCCTTCTAAATTCTATTACAAAAATTATGTCATGAGTATATAAAACAAAAATTATCTGGATTCACCATATTTCAAATGTCATTTACATCAACGTAATTTTATATACAAATACATAGAAATATATAAACATATATATATTATTAGTAATATAATTGTTGACCAAGACAAGATACAAGTGTATACAAATAATAGAGCATACAAATAAATGAAAGCCATACAAATACATAGAAGTATGGCCACGCTATTTAAGCAAGTATAGAAAGTTCAAAGCTCTTTATTATTATTATTATTATTATTATTTGATTGGAAAACAACTTCATTCATCAAAAACAAACTTATACAAGAGAATCAATCCAAAGGATATTAGTAATTACATTAGGGTATGAACCCCACCATAAACTAATGTCCTTAACATTTAGGAGACGTTTGGATTCGAAGATGAGTTGAGATGAGTTGAGATGGATTATGAATAGTAATGAGATGAGTTGTGAATAATAGTGAGATTTATGAGTTAAAGTTGCTAAATAGTAATGAATAGTAGTGAGATGAGTTGAGATGAGCTGAGATGAGGTGAAATGTCCTGTGAATCCAAACATCTCCTTAAACCAAACTTAGCAAGTGAATGTGCTGCTCCATTGCAACTTTTGTTGGCATATTGAACTACACAAGAATTGAAACGATTCATCAGTTCCTTTGCCTCCTTGACAATATTCCCAGTTGCTGCCTTTGAAGTTCCTTGTTTAGTAAATTCATTGACTACCAACAAGGAATCACTTTCAATCACAAGATGATGAATTCCAAGGTGAATACTAAGCTAAAGGCCCCGCAGAATAGCCAACCCCTCAATCTCCACTGCATTCAAAACAACTTGTTCCTTTTTTGCTGCAAACATCATAACAACCCCTTCAAATCCCTTAAAATTGCTCCAACTCCAACAATAGAGCCATTTGAAGATAAAGCTCCATCTACATTAAGTTTGAAAATACTAGGAGGGGGGAATTCCCATCTGCAGTAATTCTTCACAGCAGGTAAAGGCTTGCATTTCAATTCTTTGAAAGACCTCTGCATAGCCAATGCATTTCCCACTGCAGCCCCTGCACTCACACACTTCTCCTCAAAGATCTTCATATTTCTTCTATACCAACAACTCTAGCAAATTAGGAAAAATAGCTCAAGCATTTCTTTAGATCTATCCTAAAGAATTCTTAGCACAACATCAAGAAACAACTCATTAGCACTGATTTGCAACATCGTAGGAAAATCATTAAGCCAAACTTCTTTGATAGATGGATAGTAACAAAGAGCATGCAGGACATCTTCCCTTTCAGCACCACAGAAAGAGCATTCTCCCTCAACCATCACTTGTTTCTTCATAAGGTTATATTTAGTAGGAAGGATCCCTTTAACAGCTTTCCAAGCAAAGATTTTCACCTTAGATGGAAGTTGCATGGACCAAACTTCTTTCCATAGCCACTTCAACAAGACAACCCTCAAAGATTCACCACATTGCCTGCTCTGGTTCAAGGATCGAAATAGCCTATAGGCACTCTTAACATAACAATCACCATGTGCTTCCTGAACCCAACAAAGCAAATTAGACCTTCCATGACTCAATACAATATTCAAAATCATTGAAGCCACATTAGGTGAGAACATAGCAGTCATTTTTTCCATATCCCACCCGTGATGAGCATCATCCATTAGCATATTCATAGTAGCATCTACTTCAAGAGCAGCAGCTCCACTTTCACTCTGTAGATCAGATACTTAAGGCAACCTAGGCACCTAATAATCTTTCCAAATTCTTACACCTTGACCAGAACCAATCCTCCAACGACAGCCAGCTCCCAGTTTATGTATAGTACTCCAAATACCTCTCCACACAAAAGATGGGTTGTAACCCAGTGCAACATCTAGAAAATGGTCTTGAGGGAAATATTTAGCTTTGAAGACCTTATGCAACAGAGAGTTAGTATTTTGTATAATTCTCCAACCTTGTGTAGCTAAAAGAGCATCATTGAACAACCTAAGATCCTTAAAACCCATGCCCCCATCCTGCTTAGACTCACACATATTGGTCCAACTCATCCAATGTATTCTATGTTCATCCTTCTTCTGACCCCACCAGAACTTTGCCATTAACTACTCAAGATCATAACACAGAGTGGGAGGTAGTTTGAAACAGCTCATAGAGTAAGTAGGAATGGACAATGCCACAGCTTTAATCAATATTTATTTTCCACCAACTGAGAGTATCTTTTCTTTCCACCCCTGCAATTTTTTCCAAACTTTATGCTTAATATCAGAAAAAACCTTATATTTGGACCTCCCAACCAAAGGTGGAAGCCCAAGATACTTTTCAAACTACTAGCTATGTTGCACCCCCCAAAACTCCAGTATCTCCTCCTTCATAGCAGTATGTACATTACTACTAAACACAATTCCAGTTTTTTCTTTGTTAACCTTTTGGCCTGAAGCAACCGCATAACAGTTCAACAAGTCTTGAATCTTCTGATTTTCTTCCACAGTAGCCTTACAAAACAAAAGGCTATCATCAGTAGACAGCAAATGAAATATTCTAGGAGCCCCCTACACACTTTAACAGCTGTGATGTCACCTCGTCCCTTAGCTTTTTTGAGCAATGATATTATTCCCAAGAACAAGTAAGGAGATAGTGGATCCCCTTGTCGAATGCCTCTCGAAGGGATAATAGAACCTTTGGGCTCTCCATTAATCAAAACTGAAATAGAGACAGATTTGACACACATCATTACTAAGGCAATCCATTGAGCATTAAAACCCATTCTGTCCATAACAAATTTTAGATAGGACCATTCCACACTATCATAAGCTTTACTCATATCCAACTTAATGGACATAAAGCCATCCTTGCCATTCCTCTTATGTCTCAAAAAGTGCATCAATTCATAAGCCACAAGGATATTATCCGTTATAAGTCGATCAGGGACAAAAGCACACTAAGAACTAGAAATGATCACTTCAAGCACATTTTTAAGCCTATTTGCTAGTACTTTGGAGATTAGTTTATACAACACATTGCATAAACTAATATGCCTAAATTCATAAATCAATTCAGGGTTGCTTTTCTTAGGGATCAAAGTAATAAAAATATGATTTGGTGAGGAATGTAGAGTACTAGTTCTGAGGACTTGTAATACTGCATTAGTAACATCATTCCCTACAACATGCCAATATTGTTGGAAGAAAATTGGGGCGATACCATCTAGACCAGGGGATGCATTTGATCCAAAGCTGCCTTGATTTCATCACGAGAAAACTCCTTCAACAAATCAACATATATTTCTGCAGCAACTTTCCCGCTCAAACCATCCAGAAAATCCAAGTTATTATTCTGTTGTTCAGAATTAAACAAAGACTGAAAATAACTTAAGATAATCTGGTCTCTTTCCTCTTCATATTTCCATGTTCAACCCTTTAATCCAATTCTTACTCTTCCTCTGAGAAGCTTTGTGATGAAAAAATTTTGAATTTTTGTCCCCTCCCATCATCCATAAAGCTTTAGCTCTTTGCTTCCACAAAATCTCCTCCCTCTACAACTAAGCCTGCAAGTTATTTCTAGCCTGCATTAATGCCTCTTTTGAGACACTACTAGCTTCCTCTAATTGCAATCTCTGAATATTAGCTCGAGCCCTTCTTATATTCATCTGTAAATGCCCAAATTTCAACTTATTCCAAGCTTCTAGCCTCCTGCTTGTAACACCCCCTTCCCGTAGGCTAGGTGTATCACGTATTTTTCATGAAAAAATAAACCCAGCAAGCGATTATCTAATTTCATAATTTAAAAATAAACTGAAGTAATTTATTATGAAATAAAAGGTCTAATAAAAATATCTTCTCAAAAACATTAAAGAAATAACTGAATAAATTCGTCATAAAAGACACATTTTATTTTAGAAAGTCTGATCAAAATTAAAATGCTCATTCTACTCCTGGCCTGCCTGCTCGTAATCATCATCTTCACCTGGGTAATTAAAAACATGAAAATAAACTAAAATGAGTCGATGACTCAGTAAGAAATCTATCATAACGAAAACATAATAAACATAACATTTTCATAAGAACTTTCATGCTGAACTTAAAATTCATGACTGTTCATGCTAATACTTATGCTATGTATGACTGAATTATCTGAACTAACTGACTGATTTATCTTACTTATCTGACTGGCCAACACACTTAACCCTGTGTGCAAGGTTGTGCACCAGCCCCACATCCCGCTGCAGCAAGGGGAACTACTGATAGTATTCTAGCATACTATGGTGGACCACGACTGAGTTCGTGGCTTGCACACCACCCTGAAACTGGACTGCATTGGTACCATGCATCTGAATGGCCATCTTATTAACTGATCTGAACTTATCTTACACTTGAAATTAAGATGGTTTACGTGTCTTATACACATGAGATGCATGACATATTACATACATAAATCATAATTTCTGAATTTAAACATGATGCGGAATGACATGATTGTATGCTATGCTGGATGACATGCTTGCATATGACATGAGCGGTTCATAAATAATGGCTATCGAAGAACTGGCTTGAATAATACATACATATAAACTAACTGTGATGATCCTAATTTATGATCAAATTTACTTACCTCGATGCGTTTCTTCTTGAATAATACTTCGTAACTTGAGACCTATATTCAATAAATAACTATCACTAAATTGTTTGGAACTAAAATAAATGCTAATATCTTACTTAGCTAAAATTCGGAATTCTAAAACATAGTCAAACCAATATTTGTTTAACACTAAAATCAATAATTCATAGTATTTAAATTACTTAAAATACTAATTTATAATTTAGTAGAAATACTCGAGCTATTTTTAAATAATTCACAAAAACTTAAATTCTTAAACTAAGTTTCATTTCTTAACGTAATTATTAAATCTTATAAGAAAGTTAATAAATTCCAATAAATTCTTAACATAGAAATTTTATTAAAATCTTACTAAATTGACAAAAGAAATATTAACTCAAATATTAGACTTAAAATTATACTTTAAAACATATTTCCAATTCTTTAAACATTTATTAAAAAGAATCTTTAACTACTTATATTTATTTAATAAACTCAACTAGTAATATTAAACTCAATATAAATCACTAAAACAATTATTGAAATAAAATGAGATCAAGTATAACTTAAAATATAAGCTCAAATAAATATCACTATAATCTGTAAAAAGGGTTAAAAACTCTGGCCCATAACTATAATACTATACTACATGAGCCCAAACAGGAAACTAAACCCAAACCCATCCCAACCTCATACGGCCTAAAGGACTAGGGCCCAAGGCCCATCAAAACCCACGGGTTCCCTCTAGAACCCGAGAACACGGCAAGCCTAAAAAGAAAATGAAAACAGAGTTGAGAGAGAAAGAGTCTGCGATGGAGGAGCTCACTGAGGAAGAGGGGCTAACTCGACGGTGGTTCTGGCGGCTGGGAGCGATCGGCGGCGCGACAGGGGGGTTCCTATGGTGGTGCGGCACCGAGTGAGAGAAAGAGAGAGAGAGTTTAGAGAGAGGAACTACTAAACCGAAACCAAAAGAGAGAGAAAGGAAGCTGTGGCGGCGGCAGTGGGCTTCCCGGAAGAGAGTGGGTGCGACGGGACAAGGACGGCCGGCAGTTTCTGTGGTGGCTGGTCGGTGGTTCGACGTCCCTCAAGGTGGCTACCGTTGAAGTGAAACAGAGGCTTCGGCCTTCACGTCCGTGGCTGCTGCGGCGTGTCCTCGCGGCTGGGGATGGTCCGGTGTCTTCTAAGGTGGCCGGTGGTGGCGTCGGCGTGTTCTGGGCAGCTTGGAGTCGCCGTGGTTGATGGTGGTTCGCGGCACGACACATGGGATGCTTTGTTTCGTGAGAGAGAAACATAGTCATTCTTGTTCTGTCATTCCATGCAACGTTGGTTTCCGTTGGGTCTACGGCACTGCAGGTAGCGGGGCTGAGCATGGGCCAGGCAAGGCTCGAAGTGGTTCTTGGTCTGCGGTGTGAGGTTTTCTTTATGCAGAAGATCCAGCGTATAAACATATATATATAGGTGGTAGAGAACACCCTAAAAATAAAACCCTAAGGAAAGAGACGTGCATGCATAGGAGAGGAAACGTGCGGGGCGGAGAGGAGGGAAAACGTGGAACTTAAAATATGAGAGTAGTTATCCTAATAACAATAAAATCTTAAATAATAATAATAATAATAATAATAATAATAATAATAATAATAATAATAACCTAATTATCAAACCTAATAAAATATCCGTGTAATTGTCTCTAATGATATAGGATCGGGATGTTACACTGCTGCAGCTACTTAATCTATCAATTATTTCAACCATAGACCTCCCTTCAAAACTCCCTTGCCAAAACCTTGAAATAACATCACTAACCAATCAGTTAGCCTCGGATACTGGGTTTTTCCTTTCAGTTTTTCTCCTCTCTTCTGTTGTTTTCCTTTTCTCCTCTCTATTTCGTATCGAATCGAAATCACTGACAATGACTTGTAAATTTTAAAAGGAAAAATTCTAGACATAAGTTTCACATATTACACATCATTTAAAAAGTATATGATTTTATTTTTTTATCATTATATTTCATATTTTAATTTAATATAAAATATGAGAACAGAAAAATAAAATCGTATATTTTTAAATGGTATGTAAGAGTGTGAAACTTCTGTGTAGCACAATTTAATTAAAAGAGAAATGATAGTTGAAATGCGCAAGTGTCAATACAGTATAATTATTTAAAATAAATAAATAAATATGAAATTTATATAAAAATAATAATTTTTTAATAATAAACTTTATTTGTTTTTAAAACGATTTTATTACGTTTATACCCTTTATGATTTTATGTAATATTATTCTTATTTTTTATTTAAAATAAAATTAAAAAATAATTGCGTAAAAATTGTAAGTTTATAAGTTTTGAAATAATAATGCGAAGTTATTAACAATAATTTGTGATTTGAAACGCATTGATTTGGGTACCTATCTCAGAAGATAAGAAGCCAGCTGGTTTTCCATCCACGAAAGGAAAGATTCACAGAAAATGGAACGTGACATTATAATAGATATAATTGGGCGATGAATGCCATAGTTCATCTGGTTCCTCTTGTGATTCCGTTTATTGACCTTTCCCTTGCATAAGAGTCCAACAGTGGCTAAGTCGACGTGGATGCAAACCGACACTCATGCTTCTGGCATATTCAAGAATATATTCGTACATCTGACATTCCAACTGTGGTTCAGTTTGGGTTATTTGGAATCTCAAAACTAAACCCTGTTCTTTTAAGGTTTCTTTTTGAGTCATAAACCTGTTTGAAGTTTGAGAAAATGAGCTGTTTGTTTTGATTGTTGAAGTGGTAGCCTTTTTTGGGAGGGAGTTCTTGGGAGTTACTCGTCGAAAACAAGAAAAGAAGAATAAATTCTTGGGTTCTTTTTCTTATTTAACTGGTAGAGTAGTTTTTGCCTTTGCATGTGTTTGTTATGGCTGCTTTACATCATAAAGAGCGAAAAACTGTTTTTCCTCCTTGGACGTTTGAGAATTCTGTTTCATTTTTGTCAACAATTCTGAGAGTTTGCCAATAATTTGTTTATATATATCATTAGATTTCCTGTTCTGTCGAATATTTTCAAACTTTATTACTGTTATGCAGCGTATAAGGATCGCCAATCATTTCAATCGAGAAGTTTTTCTGAAACCGAGTTGAAGGCACTAAAGAAGAAGAGTTTACACTGGTGTGGTCATAATCCCCTCACTGTCTTTCTATGATTTGTTTTTATGTTGCTTGTGAACTGACTTCTTGAATTCCTTCCTTGAGCCTAGTTGAAGACGAAATGACATGATAGTGATCAGGACTAATCGAACCCTTACTGTTTGAACCTTAAAAACTCCGTGTAAAATAGTGATCAGACAAATTGAGGGTCAAAAGAGTTGAAAATAAGCCATAGATATTTTATGAAAATGGATACTTCGTTAAAAAATTGCTGAAAGCAATAAACAGTACAGATTTAAATGAGGAATCTACAATTTTATATTGTTTAACAAACTCAGGATCTGATTGCCTCCAAACTTTACTCTGTTCAATAACTTTGCAATGTTGGGCCAGTGAGTGTGCTGCACCATTTGCGTCTCTTCCGTTATGTCTGACTTCTATTTACAAAGATCTATGACTTCAGCTAGCAAGGCTTCTTGATGAGACATGTTCATATTTGTTGCATTCAGTCGATCCACTATAGTTTTTATAGTCACTTTCAATAATAATCTTTGGGGTACCCAAATGAAAGGTAGACTGCAGCCCTCATAGAACTTCTAGTGCCTCTATACTTTCCACTTCTTGTTCCCCATATTCAGCTTTGCAAATTGCCATTAAGACTTGACCTTGTTCATCTCGGAGAATAGCATGAATGCCAGATTTATTTTGTTCTATAAAGATAGTTCCATCCACAAATTGAGGGTCAAAATGGTTGAAAATAAGCCATACATAATCCTGTTTTTGTTGGTACTAAATATTTTTCTTTTAGAATCTAATGAGAACTGCTTTTGATTGCACATATTTTACATTAAAGTTCCTTTCTTGCTTTCACAGTGGAGATTATAATTTTATCAGAATTTTTGAATTATCCAATAATGGTTGGAGAAAAGAAAGTCTGTAGGCATCAGTGGGTTTGAAGTTATTCATTTCAATTGATTCTTTCTAGTTTAGATGCATTTTTCTTTGGAATATGGTGTGCGAATTGTTTCTTATTCATTTATTGTTCAGTTCTGGAAAAAATGATTACTCGAACAGTGGATCTCCGGTCTGACACAGTCACCAAACCAACTGAAGCAATGCGGGCTGCTATGGCGACTGCTGTGGTTGATGATGACGTTTTGCACCATGACCCAACTGCTTTATGCTTGGAAACAGAAATGGCAAGGATCACGGGGAAGGAGGCAGCCCTATTTGTTCCCTCAGGCACAATGGGTAATCTAATTAGTGTGCTTGTTCATTGCGACACTAGGGGAAGTGAAGTCATTCTTGGAGACAATTCCCATATCCACATTTATGAGAATGGTGGCATTTCAACAATTGGAGGTGTGCATCCAAGGACTGTAAAGAACAACCAAGATGGAACAATGGATATTGATTTAATTGAAGCTGCCATTAGAGATCCAGGAGGGGTGCTCGTGTACCCTACTACAAGGCTTATCTGCTTGGAAAACACGCATGCAAAGTAAGGATTATTATACTTATCAAAGAGTTATGTCTGCCTTGTGGTAGATAATGATACCCTAACCACTTTTTATAATCGATGTCTTAAATGAATATATTGGGAGATTCCACATTGTGTGCTGTGAAAGCTGGTTTTTCTAGGGGAAATTAAAAGGAAATCAGTTACCTGTACTTTCACTTTTTAAAACCTGAATTTTTAATATAATAAACTCAACACCTGTACTTCTACACATTAAATTTAAGAAATGAAAAAAAAACATCGAAAAAAAATTGTTTCACATGTTCACATATAATTAAAAATATAATAATAAAAAATATAAAAGATTGGAGGCATCCCCTGTCACCCCATGGGGTGGCCTCCTGCAGGGTGGTGGAGAGGCCCTGGGAGGGGAGGAGATCCCCTCTGCCTCCACTTGTGTGGTGTTGGTATGGGGTGGGTGGGAGGGGTCATGCCTCCACTGCACAGGGGGAGGAGTGAGGATCCCCCAACCTGCTCACCACGTAGGGAAAGAAGAATGGGAGACCACCCTGCGCATCAACCATGCCAGTGGAGGCACCGTAGGTAGGAGAGATCCCCTTCTCTGCCCTCAGTCCCTTTCTTTATTCACTTTTACTTTATCTAATTTTTCACTTTTTTTTGTAAAACACATACATATTTCCGACATGTTAGATGAAGTATCTGTCAGCATTGGCGTTTTATTTTGTTGGAAAACATCTAAGGGTATTGAATTTAACATGCCGGTAGAGGTGCCATGTGGTGGGAGGGATCCTCTCCACCACCCTTGGTGCCGTGCTTTTTTTTTTCTTTCTTTAAGTTTCTTTTATTTTATTTTTCTATGTAAAAAATACAATACATGTTACTGGCATGTTCAACGTGACTGTCATCTTCGGCATCTTATTTGTTGGAATATGCCTGCTGGTATTGTCTTAACATGTTTAAAAGCACAGGTGTTAAATTTATCCAATTAAAATCTCGGGTCTCAAAAGTAAATTGTGAAAAAGCACTGGTACCTGGTTTCTTGGTTCTCCTTCGTTTGATGTTTTGCCTGCCTCTACATGCATGCTATATGAAATATATGCTTTTTTTGACACCAATTATTAGGGACCTGTGTGCTCATGCAGTTGTAATGCACAAATTTTATTGGGTTGAAAGGCATGGTAAACTGCCCTGCAGATGCAGAGTTGGCGATTTCTCTGTTAACAGTTAATTCTATTACTTTTGTTATCATTTTTTTTATGGTTGTATTGTCCAATGAAACTAGTTCTTGTTTCGAGGCTTCTTCAAATTTCATCTGAACCGATGATATTTTCTTTCCCAAGGGCAATCTTCCCTCAATTAAAGTTAATTGTACATAACTTTAATTGCTAATTTGTAAAGACATGCTTCCTTACATCACAGGATAAAATGCTACTCATGCTTCCATATAGCTTTAATTTGTATTGAATATATAGGGGAAGGATATGAAATTTAGCATAGCTTTGACAGTAGCTCATTATTAAGTATTTCTAATTTCTTCACCTCATTTTTTTCCATTCTTCAGTCTTTAGGATCACATAATGATTTTGTTATGCTCATCCCTCACTTCTACATGTACGGAGGTTTGATTGAACTGAGTTAGTTTTAACTTTAATTTTTCAATGTCCAGACAAATATAGCTTGTGCTCTCAGTTTTGGGACTTGGACTGCTAAATGTATTATCATTCCAGTTCTCAAGTCAATTTGGATGTGTGTGGCTTTGAAAAGAAAAAGTTAAATTCTTCATGTGGCATGATGTTTCATTCCATGTTTGCACGTAACTTCAGAGTGTGGAAGCAGTGCAGTCAGCTGCATTAATTTCAGTTTTAGGATTTTCAGAAGTCTGGAAAGTAGCATAATAATGAATTTCACATTCTTGTTCTCTTTGTTTATTCATACTCAGCTCAATATCCTAGGAGGCTCATATGAATGTAAGATAACTGAAGTCGTCTCTCATGGACTTTTGGTCAAACCTGTCTGCTCTTGATGTGAAACATTGATCATAACATTCAAGACTTTTTTTATAGTATTAACACTTCATTAAAGGGTACAATCCAAGTACCGAGTAAGTATACAAGAAATAAAACTATCTAGAAGGAGAAAAATATATAAGAAAAAGGGTAATGCTACAAACCACACTCCTTTCGGGTTGTTCTTGTATTACTTTCATTTTTTTAGTTCAGGCCAGAACGAGACATATTTTTGCAGGAACATTACTTTGTAATCCTTGGTCAGGTTGATGGGAAGGGATGTATAAAGATCCATGCTTTATATTATTACTACCTAAAAAGCTATATTTTGTTGTTGCAATCAGTCTAGAATCCACGTTCAAAAGTACCTGAAACTACACTCAGCACAGTATGGAATTTTCTGAGAAATTTAAGCAGTAGCTCTACTTTGAGCAAATTATATTATAAGTATTACACTAATTGCTCTTGAATCTATGAACTGTATTGCTGAGGAATATGAACTTTTCTTCCACATGGTGTTTCTTTTTTCCCTATCAATTTATTGAACCATCAATATGTTTTTCTTTTCACTTTTTAACTGTAATGACTGTGTATTCTGTGATTGTAATGCCTTACGAGTGGCATCTCTACTAAATGTAGCTCTGGAGGTAGATGTCTGTCTGTAGAATATGTAGACAAAGTTGGAGAGCTAGCCAAAAAGCATGGTTTGAAGCTTCATATTGATGGGGCCCGCATTTTTAATGCATCGGTTGTAAGTAAAATTTTTTGCATGTGTTTAGTTTGTCATTGCGTGTTATTGTGTGGTATGTTCGACATCCATGTGGAGGTAAGTAAGTACGTCCCTGGAGTTGTGATTTAGTCCATATGATGTGCTAGAAAGCCCTATGGAAGCTTAAATTTTGCTGTGCAAAATGGTCAAGTACCTTAGAGCACACTTTTTTTTTCCTACCTTTACCATTTTCCCACATATGTTGAACCTCATCCTCAAACAGGTTAACACACTTAAATGCTGGAAAAGATTCTCACACTCATGAATACAACTGCTACAATATGCTGTATGATATCTCTTGAAGCAAACTGCGGCATAGCATCATGAAAGGGGCCATCATAGAAATTTGTGAGCTAACCTGCTCGAGGATGACAATATGAATTATAGTGCACTGTCTAAAATTAGCTATTGTGCATTGGCTAATTCCACTCTTACGAGGGGGGCCATCATAGAAATTTGTCACTTTGTAATAGTTGATATATGGAAAACGTGATCTTAATGTTCCTATAATTGCTACCATGCGGTGGCAGCTGCTTATTTTTTTCATCTACTTGTTCTAGGATATGGATAATTTACCTTGGAGTGCCTGTTATGATGCTTCAGAGGCATTTATCTGCCATATTTTCTACATTCTTCACTTCTAAGTAAATGCATATATCTTCTATGTAAATTTGAGCTGAACATTCCTTTTCATTGTGAATGATGATTTTGGATCAATCTCTATTTCTGATGCCAATTGTCTTTCTTCAACAAATTGTGAAGTATATACTATATGAGTTTCTAATCCAGAAACATTGGTATGCCAGGCACTCGGCATTCCTGTTCATAGGCTGGTGCAAGCTGCTGACTCCGTTTCGGTATGGTTGCCTTGTGTGGGCATTCTTAGATCTTTTTATTCTGCAAGTTTTCAGTATTATCACTTGTTGATATTACTTGCAACTTAATTCTGAAGTTCATTATTTATTAGACCACATATTGCCAATGCTTTTGTCTCATTTAAATTTGTGAACCAGGTATGCCTGTCAAAGGGTCTGGGTGCTCCAGTTGGATCTGTTATTGTTGGCTCCAGAAGCTTTATTGCCAAGGTACCAACGAAAATTATATGGTTAGAAGTATCAGCAGCTCCTTAGATCTATTAGAAAACTTACTTAGCATCAAACTCTTCTGTTTCCACCTGTTAGGCCAAAATACTTCGGAAAACCTTAGGTGGTGGGATGAGACAGGTTGGGATCCTTTGCGCTGCTGCTTTGGTAGCTGTACAAGAAAATGTTGTAAAGCTTGAAGGCGATCACAAGAAAGCTAAGATTTTAGCAGGTTGGTACTTAGTATTCTAGTGTACTTGTTTCATATTGCATTATCGTTGCTGGGAAGAATAATTATTCCCCTGGCTCTTTATTTCTATGTTCTCTCTCAAAAATTCCAGAAGGACTGAGTCAAATCAAAGGAATAAAAGTCGATGTTGCTTCAGTGGAGACCAATATTGTAAGTATCTTAGTTATGTGAATTTTGGTTGTTTTTCTATGTAATCAAAACTCTTGAGATTCTAGTTTACATAATTTAAGATTGGGAAGTTGCTGAACCAAGTATTAAGTGGTTAAGAAACTAGTTTACTGAATCTAGTTTTTATTATCAAGTAGCTTTGTGTACGCTTGCTCAATAACAAATCATATTGAAAGTGGGACACATGCAAATCTGCTTCATGCAAAGGTTTGAGCACAACTTTGCACAAGATTTGTTCCGACAGGATTATAATCGGAACCACTATAACACTTCTGGAGGATTAATTGTTTCTCCTTGTGATCTCTCACATTTTATCTTTTTTTTGGGGGGGGGGGGGTCCATATAGAATGATTTAAGTCACTTGACACTTCAGGTTGAGTTCATTTGTTCATTTGTATATTACATATTAGTGCTTTTCTTGATCTCATTCATATAAGCTGAACATGTACTAATACATACTTTTGCTTTGGTACATCACCAGATATATTTTGACATAGATGAAAGCTCAAAGTTCACAGCAGAAAAACTGTGCGAGTACTTAGAAGAACATGGTATACTCGTGACGCAAGAGGGCCCATTAAGGTCTGGTTTCCTCACAAAAAGCAGCTTAAATCCATGAATTCCTTCGTAGTTCGTCTTTTCGTTGTTTTTTTTAAGTCCAACTCATGGATTTAGTTTTTTCAACAAATATAAGCTTAAAAGAAGTAAGCACGTGTGTTCATATCAAGTGATATTTTTATGATTATTGATTGTGTGTCCAAGCAGAAAGAGGGGTGTGTTGTTCTAGGATCTACGCAATAAACCAGAGAACTTGACTAATTACTGAAGATGTAGGAGGGCCTCACTTTGTGGGTTTTACGTACAAAATTTCTTAATGGAAAAGCTAAAGTTTTCACCTTTTAGTTTCAACATGTTATTTCATTTTCTCTGTTTGTTGCATGTCAAAAATAGAGGCAAGACTTTCAATGCATGTTCAGTTCAGATGCTCTGATATGGCACATTTTCTTTGATCCCGTTTATAAAGTTAGACAGTAGTTGTTTTTGTTAGACAGGAAAATGAATCAAATGATGATGTTGTTGTTGGTGTTTTTGCTGTTTCAGGATCAGGATTGTCCTCCACCACCAAATTTCTGAAAGTGATGTGCAATACACCTTGTCATACTTTCAGGTGATCCACCTCCCACCCTTCACTAGTTTGTTCCTAAAATTTTGTAATTTACACTTGCATTTGAATTTCGCAGCATGCTCTATCTGGTGTTCAAGATCAAAATGGCATCTAGTGGGAGAATTTGTCATCACTCTCTTCCTTCTCAAGAAGCCCATTGGGTTTTCTAAACTCGAATAATTTCGTATTTATTATTTTTATTTAAATAAAGCAGCTCGTGAAAATGTCCGAACTTTCGTGAACAATAAAATACGTCTTGATGAAAAGTTCGATCGCAACTTGTGTTCGAATAAAAATTAAATGAATGAAATTTGACTATTTACTATTTGTTAATCGACTCGTTTATATATGTACTCTTTATATAGTTTTATTGAACTTTTTATTCTATTTGCTTTTAAGATTAATTTAGTTGGTCCTTCTATTAAACAACTAAATTATTAACTATGTTGACCTGTATGTCACACGTCATACAACTACAAAAAATAAAAAACTAAAAACTACAAAGAAAATTTGGAGTTTAAGAAAAGGAGAGCGAGAGATAGGGAATCATTGAGTAAGAATGTAGTGTCACTTGAGAGTCCGAGACTCCAGTTCTATTAAGCAAGAGTAGAAATCGGTTTTAACAATTTTTGAGATAAAACCAGTTTTCAAAAATAAATAAATAAAGTTGAAAGTTGAATAAAATATTATGAGAATATTATTTATTAATATTATTATTATTTTGAGATTTGATAAAGTTGAATTTAGACTTGAAAAAATTGAATTGTTTATTTTATTTTATGTAAAAATTTTAAAAAAAATTGTAATGATGAGATGAGATGAAATCAAACACTCTGAATCCAAATGAGTTCATTGAAATCACTTTTTGGTATAACTTTTTCAAGTACATCCAAATACCAAAAATATTTCCAGAATTTTAATGCAAAACAAATGAAGTAATCAGATCATATTGGAATCTTCTAATACATCAGCCTTCACTTCTCCAACACCACAACACGGGATGATGTGGATTTTTATTTATTTTTTTCTTTCTTCAAGTAAAACGAACGTTTTGCTGTGCTTGTCTTCCTACGCAAGCCAATTCGAATTTTTGCTCTCCCTGCATCGCCCTCTCCCGCGTTACTTCTGTCTCGTTCGTCCCGTCACAGTGTTGTGCCGCTGCCCACGCCGACCGGCCAAACAAACTCCGATCGTCCGCCACCATCTCGCTTGCATGTCACATTTCTCTCTCTCCCTGCGTCACCATCTCGCTTGCATCTCGCTGCATTGGTTAGTTTTGGAGTTATTTTACAGGATCTTTCTTCCAAGTGTTTGTGTTTGTTTGCATAGAAGTAATGATTGAAATCTTATTGTATTTGTCTGTCTTCCTTGTTTGGGTTTTCCTATACAAAGCAATGTAATTTTTTTGGTAGGTTTATATATATAGAAGGATTGGGTGGGGATTGTGGTAGCTCTTAACTGATTATTGAGATGGTTTTGGTTCAAGTTTGAACCTTTTTTATGTCCCTTGCATTTTTTGAATTGATTTTGTTTAATTTGAAGAATCCTTATTTGAGCTTATGTTATTATACTTGAGAATGTATATGGGTTTGTTCTAGTCTAACGATATTTAGGGTACGTTTGGATGTTGAAGTGAGTTGAGTTGAGATAATAAAATATTGTTAGAATATTATTTATTATTATTATTATTATTTTGAGATTTGAAAAAGTTAAATTGTTTATTATATTTTGTGTTGGAATTTGAAAAAGTTGTAATGATGAGTTGAGATGAGTTGAGAAGAGTTTTAGTTCCAAACGAAGCCTAGTGTTTTATTACTTGTTGGGTATACGATAGTTCTAGTCTACCCGAGCTTTTGGTTTAAATGAAGTGATCATGTGGGCTCGTTTCCATAATCTTTTTCTTAAATCATGGAATTTTATATCAAAACTTGGAAAAAGCGAATGACAAAGCATATTTGTACATGGTATTTGCGTCGTTAGTGATGATATTCAAGGCTCAATGGAGATTCCTATGTCTACTTCATATCAAATGAGATACAAGTATTGTTTAACTATCAACATTTTTTTAAGTGTACATGATTTAAATTTATTAGCGGTGAGATAATCAGTTTTAATATTTCTTGTTATTCTAAAACTTCATTATGACTCAGTTGAAATAACGTGATGGATAAAAAGAAAGATGAAAGGCCACCTAGGCCTTCTACATCAATCCCACCGGCACAGGTATGATACACACTGGTCATATAGAAATGTCCATGTATTTGATATTTCCAATTAGTTAATGAATTTTTATTTGTGCATTATAGGGATATTGTGGTCCAGGAAATTTGTACTACTCGTCATTTATATATACATATGCATGGGATAGCCAGGTAGATTTCCTTATAAGCTTTTTAAAAAAAATTGTGGACGTGCATTTGAGTTGTTCTAACGTCGTGCCTAATTACAGCCCCCCATCAATGCCACATTTTGGACCAACGATGCTCTATCCTTTGTCGAGTAATGCAGAGGAGTTGGGACGAGTTCAAAATATTATCTTCATAAATTCCTTTCGAACTTTTAAAATATATTTTTTTTTCTTTCATGCATTTGGCTCGTTCTAACATCGTATTAAATTACAGCCCCCATCAATGCCACCTTTGGACCAACGATGCTCAACCCTTCATTCAGTAATGTGGACGAGTCGGGTTGAGTTCAAAATATTATCCTAGTAAATTCCTTTCGAACTTTCAAAATATATATTTTTTTTCTTTCATGCATTTGGCTCGTTCTAACCTCTCCTAATTACAGCCCCCCCAATGCCACATTTTGGACTAACGATGCTCTATCCTCCGTCGAGTAATGCGGAGGAGTTGGGATGAGTTCAAAATATTATCATTGTAAATTCCTTTTGAACTTTCAAAATATATATTTTTTTCTATCATGCATTTGGCTCATTCTAACCTCGTGCCTAATTACAGCCTCCATCAATGCCACCTTTTGGACCAAAGATACTCAACCATTCATCGAGTAATGCGGACGAGTCGGGCTGAGTTCAAAATATTATCCTGGTAAATTCCTTTCGAACTTTCAAAATATATATATATTTTTTTTCTTTCATCCATTTGACTCGTTCTAATACCGTATCAAATTACAGCCCCCATCAATGCCACCTTTTGGACCAAAGATGCTCAACCCTTCGTCGAGTAATGCGGAGAGGAGTCGGACCGAGTTCAATATATGAGTAACAGTATTACATTTTAACCCGATGAATAAACATTTAGTTAATATATATAATATAAATGGTAATCCAAATAATGCAATTTAATTTTCAGAAAATTCATTAGATGTGTATGTAAAGAGGGAGAGGCCAAGGGGATTGAGGCCGAGGGGACTAATCAAGTATCGAATGATGAAAGAGTTGAGGAGCCAAAACCTGGTATGGAGTTTGCCACTGATAAAGAGCTTATAGCAATGTTTTTAATCTCGTACCGTACCGACCGATATTTGCTGTACCGGCCTAGTGGCCGGTACAGGTATCATATATATTTCGGCATTTAGTTTTTTTTTTCAAACGACAAGCTTATTTTTTGACCCTCAATTCAGATTAGGCTATTTATAATTTATATATATATAATTTATTCATATTTAGATTATTATTTTGGAATATAATTTATATATATTTATATATATAATTTATTCATATATCGACTATCCCGAAACGGTATTGGTACCAAAATATTTCATTCTAATGCCTTGACCAGTACGGCATCCGGTACGGTATGCAAAACATTGGCTTATAGCCTATAACAAGCATTATGTCAAGCAACAAGGTTTTGGTGTTATAACACAAAGGACGAAGAGAGGCAGATGTGAATGCCAAGTATCTGACAATTGGGTGTGCGTGGAGCGACAAGTATCATCCTAGCCACAACAATATCTTGAGACCAAGACCAACAACTAAAACAGATTGTAAGACGAGGATAAATGTTCATTTGGTGAAGGGTGTATGGGTGGTGACCACTGTTGAGATAGTACCGCCAACCCATAGAAGTCTAGGTTTTTTAGATCGCACAAATGTTTGGATGAACAGTCAAAGGATGCTGGATTTGAATGACAGAGTTGGTATTCGAATGAATAAGAATTTCGTAGCAATTGTTGTTGATGCGGAGGGGTTTGAAAATCTTGATTTCCAAGAAAAAGACTATCGAAATTTAATTGACAAAGGCAGATAGTTAAGGTTGGGTAAAGGAGGTGGTGATGCACTTAATGACTACTTTAAGAGGATGAGGTTGATCAATGATGGTTTTGTTTCTGTTGTGGATGTGGATGAAGATTTGAGAATCAGAAATGTGTTCTGGGTTAACACACGAAGTCGACCAGCGTATGAGTATTTCAGAGATGTCATCACATTTGATACGACATACCTACCAAATAGATATGGTGTGCATTTTGCTCCCTTTGTTGGGGTCAACTATTATGGACAGTCTATACTGTTAGGGGCTGGCTTGATTTCAAGCGAGGACACAGCTACTTTTGTATGGTTGTTTCGCGCATGGTTATAGTGCATGGACGATCGAGCTCCAAAAGTGATAATAACATACCAAGATCGAGCAATGAAGTCTGCTATTGCATTAGTATTCTCAAACACTCACCATAGATATTGTCTATGTCATATACTGTGGAAACTTCTCGAGAAATTGGGATCTCACTCCTAATTCTATAAGGGTTGAAGATTCCATTCTTAGTTCCCTATATGATTCACAGACATGCGTAGAATTTGAGGAGAAGTGGGGGCAGCTAATTCAGAAGTATGACCTTGGTGATAATGCATGGCTGCAAGGGTTGTACAATGAGAGGTCGTTCTGGGTACCAGCTTAATTGAAGGGTGTCTTTTGGGCTGGCATGAGCACTACACAATCTAAAAGCATGAATGCTTTCTTCGATGGATTTGTGCATTCAAATACGACACTGAAAGAATTCGTAGATCAATTTGATAATGCTTTGAGGAAGAAGGTGGAGGTCGAGACTACAACTAATTTCATGTCCTGCAACCAAACCATCCCATGTGTATCTCCATTCCACATTGAGAAGCAGTTTTAAGCGTTGTATACAAACACAAAGTATAAAGAGGTCTAGAAAGAGTTGTTAGGGATGATGTGTTGTAATTGTCTATTTCTCAACAAGGAAGGTTGCATATCCACATTCGATGTTTTGGATGAAATTACTATTGAGGATGACCATGTCAAAACCGTCAAGTATACAATTTATTATAAAGAGGAGTGTAAACTAAAATGCACGTGTGCATTATTTGAGATGAGGGGGGTCCTTTGTATGCATGTATTGAAAGTTTGTCAGATGAAGAAGATTCACAGTGTACCAGAGAAGCACGTCTTAGATCGATGGCGGAAGGACTTGAAGAGGAGATACACACTGGTCAAAAGTAGCTATGATGACATACAACAAAATGCATTGCACGAAGGTATGAGCTTGTCGTGAAACGATGTCTAAAATTAGCAACCCATGTATCCCAGCATGATGACCATGTCAATGCATTCATGTGCCGTTTGGATGAATTTGAGAATAACTTTAAAGGATTACCACTTGAATCTGGTTCAACCAAGATCAAAGAAAACGTGGTCGTGGACAACGATAAGAAAATATTAAACCCACACGTTGTCCAAGGGAAAGGGAGGCCTCCATCGAAAAGGAAGGTTCTACCTGTGGAGAAGGCTGCGACCAAAAGAAGAAAGAAACAGGTAGTAAATATTTTTCATATTAATTATATATTTATTGGACTACATACATTATCCATTCTAATAGATGTGTATCTTTTTGTTTGAAATTTAGATTTGCATAAAAATATTTGATGATGAATCACTAAATGGTGAGGTATCATAAGCTCAACCTAGTGCTAAAGTGGATCAACTTGGTTATAATGTTGATGATATTCTTGTTGAAATACAATGTAGTACTATCACACAACCAACACCATTGGGCTGTGAGGAGGTCGTGGTTGTGCCATAATAATTTGTTGTATCATTTATTGTTGTGATGAAATATTGTGGTGAGAATGTTGTTGCGACGTTGTAGTTATGTTTATTTTGGGTGTTGTGATGAAATATACTGGGTTTTGTGATGATTTGTAAAGAATGTAAATATGGTCGATGGGTTTGTAAAGAATTTTATAGGTGTTGAATATCCCAAAGGCGGTGCATAAGGCTTTAAATTCAATTTTTTCCAATTTCCTTCGGGGTTCGGGGGAGGAGGTAAAGAGAAGAAAGTGGGTGGCTTGGAGTAAAATTTGTTTACCGGTGGAGGAGGGCAGTTTGGAAATTAGAAAATTATCTGAAGTGCAATCTTCTTTATTCATGAAATTTGCTTGGAAATTGCTAGTCGGAAAATTGTTATGGGCTGAGTTTTTTAGGAAAAAATATGTTGGTGAGGAGCATTTGGGGTCTGTCTTACAAAGGGGTTCCAGATTTTGGAGGGATGTCCTTTCTATGCTCCCCGTGGTGATCAAAAACACAAAAATGCTGGTTCAGTGTGGGCATATAAACTTTTGGTATGATAATTGGATGGGCGATGGTGCCTTGGCTGAGGTTCTTGAAGTGAGAGGGGAGCCTTCTCTGAAGGTTAATAAGATTTGTGCAAATTCAGGATAGAATGTTTCGAGGTTGGCGGCTATTGTTCCGATGGAAATTGTTAATAAAATTTTGGCTTATCCTATAAAGCTGAAAAATGGGAGTGATATTCTTGTATGGAAGCCAAATATGAAAGGAAATTTCACTACAAAACTGGCCTGGGAGTTGATTTGGCAAAAGGGTATTTCTTGTATTTGAAAGAAGTGGCTTTGGCATAAGTATGTTCCTAAGAATATGTCTTTTGTTTGTCGGAGAGCTCGGAAACAAGCTTTACTGGTGGATGCTTTAATTATGAAGCTCGACATCTCTCTAGCGTCTAAGTGTATTTGTTGTATAGCTTCGCAACAACAAACGGTGGATCACGCTTTGGGCGACGGTGATTTAACAAGAAATGTTTGGAATTATTTTGTAGCTATTTTTGGTATTAGATTACCGCAGGTGAGATCTTGGCAGGGGATTATGAATATCTGGTGGCTTCGTGCTTCAAAGTCATCCCAAGCTGGTCTGAGCAGAGGTATCATTCCGATTTTAGTTACTTGGGTATTTGGAAGTCAAGATGAGAAGCTTGTATGGAGGATAAAGTGCCGAACTGTGATGCTTTGATTCGGACTATGAAAGCTGCGTTGCTCGATATCACTACTCAATTTGGCCAGCTTAAAAGGCTATCTAGTAAGGATAAGTTTATTCTGAAAGAGTTGAACTGTCCGTTGGTGACGTTGACTACAAATATTCCTAAATTTATTAACTGGTCGAGACTGAGTTGTGGTGGTTTCAAACTCAATGTGGATGGAGGGTCGAATGGTGTTTTGACTAACACGATGGCTGAGGGACATGCTTTACTTGATGGTTTACGTATGGTTTAGCAGCTGGGCATTACAAATGTGTGGGTGGAGTCGGATTCTACAGTTGTGGTGAATTGGATTAAGTCGGGTGCTTGCAACTTTTGGTATATGTGGGATTTTTGGGAAGACATTAAATCACTGTTTCAGAATCTTAATTGCCAAATTTGTCATATTTATAGGGAAGCCAACATGGTAACAGATTTTTTAGCAAAGGAATGTGCAACAGGAAAAACTTAGATTTTGATGGAAATAATATTGGGTCGAGACGTTTGCGTGGTCTCTTGCACATGGACTTTTTGGAATTGGCTTACATTCGTAAATAAGGTGATGTTACATGGGATGGAGATTTCTTGTGTATATTCGTTGAGACTTGATTGTTACCATGGTATTCATCTGCCATAAGTGATGCTTTTTTAATAAATATGGGGAGAAGTCACTCTTGGACATGATCACCAACTCTTTATAACCAAAAAAAAAAACTTGTTTACTTTCAGGATCCTCTGGTTGGGATCGCCCCCATCAAAAGGTGGAAAATCCAAGCGAAGTGTTCTTGCTTGAATTCCACCATGTCCTGCAAAGAGAGGGTTGGGGTTTATGTTCAAGTGATTTTGTCCTGATGATCCTTCCCCCGAATTAGACTTAGCTGCTAGATGTACCAAGCTGTCATAACTAGCTGCTAGATTACTGACTTGCTGTTGCAAATTCTCCATTAATGCTCGCTGCTTACTCTGTTCTTCCCTTAGAGAGGAAGTTTCCCCTCTTTCTAGTTGAGAATTGTGAGTTCCTTCCACCATGTCGCAGGAACGCGACTACATGTAATGCACATAGTAATAATAATAGATATAGAATAGCTAAGAGCATTGGCATTGACTTCATCAAAGTTATTTCTAAAATTTGATGAAAAGTATATGATTTCTATAAATTCAAAACTTTTCTAGCCATAACTCCACATTGAATTAGCCATTGAATTCATCAAAATAATAATATAATATTATTTTTTTAATAAAAATATTTTTATTTTTTTTCATATTTTACAATTACACTAATCATATGTTGATTAATAATTTAATTTGATTCTTACATTATTATTACAACACGGTTGGAGATTAAACGTTAATAAAAAAGACATTTGGAGATTAAAAGTGAATAAAAAATAGATTTGATGAATGAATAGTAGACCTTTAAATTTAAAAAAACCTATAGATTTATTGTAGTTCAAAGTTTCACATTTATCTATTTGACTAATTCAATACAATCCTATTTTGATGAAATTCATCAAATTTTATATTTGACTAGACTTTTGATGAAGCCAATACTAATAGCAACACAAACCTAAATGGACTTAAACATGGACCTTAACACTAACCCACGTCTCCTGGTGGCCCAGGACTCGATCAACACCCATCTGATACTCTTGAAACATAAAATGACACTAACAACCCTTCCAATTAAAATAACTACAACTTTGATTAGCCCATCAAAACGCCGCGCATAGCACTTGTTATGGCACGACCCCTTGATTCTCTCTCAAGTGGGCTTTTATGTACGGCCTTTCCCAAAATGCCCTTTTAGTTAGGCTCTTTTTTTAAGACATTTTAAGTTTATGATATCTATGCCCTTAGCTGTAAGTCATGACCGAATATGATTTGGACTTGCTTTTTTACGTTGGGCTGTATATTGAACTTATTTCAAGTATAAGCATTTATACAGAATATATTTAGGAATTTAAATTATATTACTAAGTATTATTTGTACGACTAAATTTAATAGTAAATAATAAGAGTAAACTTTATTTTGAATACTTTAAATTAAATTCAGTTTATTTTATTAAACGAATTTCTGTTGTTTACTTTGGTAGAATTAATATCATTTTCTACTAAGTTATAATTTGAAAATGTAGATATGTTATTAGTATTTAAATAATATTAGTATTTATTAATTTTTTTTTAAACATAATAATTATTAAATTATTCTCCATATTATGTATTTAACTAAGTAGAATATTATTATGTTATGCTTTCTTATAAAAGTTAGTAACTATTAGGGCTCGTTTGGATTTAGAGAGTGTTTCATCTTGTCTCATCTCATTACTACAATTTTTTCAAATTTCCATACAATATAATAAACAATTCAACTTTTTCAAATCTTAAAACAATAATAATATTAAAAAATAACATTCTAACAATATTTTATTCAACTTTCAACTTTCATCTAAAACTATCTCATCTCATCTCACTATCAAAACCAGTAGTACTTCGTATAGGTAACGAGTTACGATGTAAGATTCAGGAAGCAGCGCAATGAGGTAAGTAGCTTGATCATTTAACACATGTTAGTTAGTTTAGATAGATTATTATTAAAGCCAGTTATTTGATAGTCACTTACTCATGTCACGATTTATGCAAGCATGTCATTCATCATAGCACACAATTATGTTAATTTTTTGCATCATGTTCAGATTCAACATTTTACAGTTATTTATATTAATATGTATGTCATGCATCTCGCATCGCATAAAATACGTAAACTTTCTTAAGTTCAAGTACAAGATAAGATTAGATCAGTTTAATTAGATGATCATTCAGAAGCATGGTACCAATGAAGATTCAAGGTGGATGTGTAAGCCACAGACTCAAGTGTGGTCCACCGTAGTATGCCAAAATACTACTCAGCAGCTCCCCTTGTGGTTGTGAGATATGGGGTCGGTACATAAGCTTGCACACAAAGTTAAGTGTGTTGACTAGTCATATAAGTCAATTAATTCAGATAAATCAAGACAAGTCATGCATGGCATAAACATGAGTATGAATAGTCATGATTTTTATTTCTTAGCATGAAATTTTTTATGAAAACCATTACGTTTATTATGTTTGCATTATGATGAGTTTCTTACCGAATCTTCGACTTATTTTAGTTTTATTTCATTTTTTAACCATCCAGGTGAGGATGAGGATGAATATGAGCAAGCAGGTAAAGCTTAGAAGGAGCATACCAATGAAATTTAATGGATTTTATTTTATGACAGCCATTTTATTTAGTTGGTTTAAGACACAAGTTATTTTAATAACACTTTTTCTGAATTTCATATTTATTTATTAAATTATGCAAGTCTCTTATCTAGCTTTATTTACGTAAGTACATGACATTTCTAACCCTAGTAAAGGAGGTGTTACAAATACTCCAAAGCTAAACTCCTCACACATATATCAAAGCCTCAAGAACAACATATATTAAAATCAAGACAATTAGATCAAGTTTCCATAACCAAAGATCAGTACTTTCACCAAAACAGAACCTAACTTGCTGTAAAACCATTTTATAAAAATTCTATCATGCTATAAAACCAAACCTAACTTGCATATTAACAAGTTAACTTGCATATCTACCCAAACTTTCACCAAAAACTTCATCAAAATATCAAAGTTTCCCTCAAACATCAAAATTATTGCCTAGTGTGACCTTTGCATGTTTCAACTGAACTTTCACAAATCCAAATTCCATGAAAAATTACTCAAAATATACCAACAGAAATTAGACTCAAAGATAAACAAAATACATGAAGAAAATGTCATGAGAATCAACTTAAAAAGGCCTCGAAAAAATGGATAAAAAATAGTTAGAAAAACTGCTTAAACCTCTCTCTCTTGGGTTCTCTCCAAACAAGTGAGGAAAATGCAAAGTGTGAAACGAGGAATGAGGGTGGCGTGATATACATGAGAGAAGGCTTACATGGGGTGGCTGAGTGACCCTTGGATAATAGGTTTGCCACCAAAAAATGGAGGAAAAGTGGGCTGCTTAGCTGTTGTCCCCTTGCTGCCAATGCTGGTCAAGTGGATGGCTTGAGCTTTGTAGCCTTTTTGCTTCCCATCAAGTGACTCTTAGGGCCTAGACTTGAGTGGTGTATCAGCCCTTGTCTTGGCCTTGAGAGGGTGAGGAAACTTTCTCAAGAAGCCTTGGCTAGTGGTGGTTTTCGATGGGCCTTACCAATGGGCTCCAATTTAGGGTTTCAATGAATTTCAATTGGGGTTTCAATGGGCTTCCTCTGGGGATTCGATTATCGGTGAGTCCAAATCAAATGTTTCTTGGCCCAATGTGATTACCAAGATGTAATAGAGTTCTTAAGGTCTAATAAGTGAAACATTGAGTGATTAATAACATATGGAAATGATTAATCCAAGTGATTAAACACATAATCAAAACTAGGCCACATTAGGTTTTGAAGCAAAGTTTAGGGTTTCAAACATCATCATGGTTTTGATTGAAATTCAATGGTATGGTCACTAGCGTTGAAAGTGTTTTTTGGTTGATCAAAAAGTGTTTCGGGTGGTCGAAATAGTGTTTGCATAAGTGGCATGATCACATGCTTAACTTTCCCTCCATTCCATCACACTTAACTCTTTAAGTAACAAATGGCTTATTACTATTCCAATGAGTGGTTAGGAATGTGCCAAGTGTCCATCCAAAATGTAATCCTAGTGATTGTAAGTGGATTTGGATATTCCACATAGTGATTTGACAATCATTTGAACCGGGTGCCACGTGGTGCTATCTCAGATGTTACTATTCATCCAAAAAATTACAAAATTTAATATTGTACCATAAAGTCCTAAACATTAATACAAGTCTAGTGGTGCAATTCATTCAGCAAAACTTGACTCCAAAGTGCCTCGATTAAATCAAAAAGCACTCCTGGATACTATTCATCCTAAAAGCGGGAAATGTTTTTATTGCACTGTAAAATCCTAAATACTCATTTGAGTCTAATGGTTCAATTCATTTCACCAACTTATACTTCTAAGTGCCTTAAATAAATAAAATGACAACTTTGTCACCACAGTGGGTCAAGACTCGACTATGCTAATAGACTAAAATCTAATTTGTTGCTCGACTCGTGAACTATTTTCGAGATTTCACAATGTTACTAAAGTCTAAATAAATTCATCCATTGAATTTCTTCTTGGCTATTACAAGGATTGTGCCAAAATGAGCAAAGGAATCCCATTACACAGATGCTAGCATCAAGGTAGCAACTGGGTGGGCAATGTGCAGTCAAGGTGGAAATAAGGGGAACGAGATGTTGTAGAGAGCCTGGCAGATGCAGGACAACATAAGGCATTGAAGGAAGATTTTCCATACACCAGACGAGAAAATAATGTGCTAATCATGTGAAAGGCAAGCAACGGGTGAGGACAAGCCTAGTACAAAGTTGGCAGCACTCCAAGATAACATGGAGGAGCTTAGAGGGGAGCTAGTGTTGTGTTGTGATGCCCCCAACTCCTACTTGGGATTGGACGGTGATTGAAGTGTCGGGACATGATTATGCCCAAACTTATACGCGATGTTATAATATAGTTCAGGGTGTCAATCCACACAAAGTCGAAAGAAAGATAACAAGACGCAAGGTTAAAAGAAAAGATCAAATAATAATATGACAAGAATATGAAAATTCTACCTAAAGCACGTAATTAAAATGAGATTAGGGTACGGATAAGAAAGCAAGTAAAGTTTCAGGCTTCTATCAACCGAATCCAATACTATGACGTTTTCAATCCAAACGATATACACAATTAAGAATTATAGCACCAAATTCTTAATTGGAAGATATGAAATTATATTCATCTACTTTTTAAAATTTAATTCTAGAATCTATTCTCCCTTTACAAACTATGATTTTCATATATAAAAATGAATATCAGATCTAAAGATGACCCTATGTTCATAAACAATAGTGCAGTAGAAGATCACATCAGTGGTATGAAAAGCTTGTTTAAATCACAATCATATATTCATAATTATATAGCTCAACAAAATCAAACCATAGCAAGATTTAACATAATTGTCTCAAACTTATAATATCCAAAACAAATGGAGAATTGAATCCTAGCATCTTAAGCAATAAAGCTTAACATATGAATTGAAATAAAGTCAAAGTATTTTCACCAATCAATTTCCATCCTAGGCTTTATCCAAGATTTAGTTCTCCATAGAAGAACTAAATAATAAAAATGAAAATTTTCTCTTCTCTAGAACTGTGCCTCCTCTCAAACAATTCACAATTTCGTGCTAATAAAATGCTTATATAGGGTAGGAAAGAAACCCTAATTTCTTTCATATTCCCGCATACAGAATCGCCTACATTTTATGACTCATCTTGATAGCCATGCACACACTTTAGGAGTTAGAATATAGAAATCTTTACCAGAGACAACTTTGTAGCCCTTTACGATAGATTTCTAATGCATCAAGAATCGCATCAATCTGATATGTGAGAGGAAAATTATGATCAAAATACTAAAGTATGTACAGGTTGACTTCTAGCGAATTTCAGACTGACTTTTTCTCTTGATCCGAATTACTCTCAAACTCCATCATTATCCTTATTTGAAGAGTCCAACACTCGTTGAAAGTTCTTAGATTGTTCCAACATCTTGCCCACTTGAAAGTCTTTTGAATTTGACTAAGTTTTGGACTTGCTTTTTTATAAATTCTGAAATTAAATATAAAAATCTACTCAGAGTATCTCAAAGTAAATAGAAACTCAATTCAAGAATAAACATTAATTCCTATAATTTCTATTCACATTTTAGCATTTTAGTCCAATAATAGGGTATTTAGAGTGCACTTTCATACACTCATCATACCCCCCCAACTTGCTTATTGATAATCCCTAACAATTTTCATGCCAAAACAATGAAGGAGACCAAAGAAAATCACACACAAAGGCCACCAAGTCACACTTTCCAAATTCACTTATCAAAGTAATTTTAGGAATTAAATCGTCAGAATTTCAAAGCTAAACTTTTTAGCTTATCAGAATTTCTCCACAACAATACTAAACGAAAATCAATCGTCACCTATAAAATTGTCATGAAAGTCCCATAAATTTCAATCGAACACTTACTTTGATTCTTAAACCAAAAATACTAAGTAACCAATTTTTCTAAAAATCTAAATTCCTCGAAATCCTAAAACATCATCAAATCTCGAAGACATCGATTTTCACTCAATTTTTCCCGACCAAGACATAAACTCTAAATTCTATATACCTTAATACCAACAGTAATTTAAAAAACCTTAACTATTTTCTGTCAAACCACTTTTTAGACTGATAAAAATGAGCCGAAGTACACTTAAAAACAACAAGAGTTTTTCTACAGTCAAGCTTAGACCCATCGTAAAATCAACTCAACCGAAATATGAGTTCAAAACACCTTATGATTTGGCTTGTAACTTAGAGGGAAATTTTGTAATATCATAAAATAAAACAAGTCTTCTCCCATAAGAAGCTTTATGTAAAATCTAAAATAGACTTTAGTTTATAAATGTTCACTAGCGAAAGAGATACCCAAGGCCGTGCGAAGTCTAAAATAGACGGATACTCACTATGAGAGAAGTAGTCGCGATGGAGTAGGGCGAGTGCGAAGTGGATGACCCAACAGCTGAATACTGAGAGAGAGCAAGAGATGAGTGAGGGAGAGTGTAACACCTCGCTTCCCAAAAAGACATTTTAGAATTTTCGGAGAGCCAGTGTGATACTACTAAACTTAAACTTGAAAGCTTTTCTTTTTAACAAAGCGCCAGATGCGAAAAATTTCCATAAATAAAACAAACTTTAATAAATACTAAAAATCCAAAATAGAATCTGCGGAAACACTTATTTAAAAAAAATACAGAAGTCTCATGTGCTTATCAAAATAATTTATTTAAACTTTAAACAATAGAAATAATCATAGCATAATCTGTGTAGGCCTCTGGCTCGCCTCCCGGGGTCAAGTCCTATCCTGCAGTCTCATCCTCATAAATGTCATCACCTGGAGTAGTTTAAAAATATAAAAAAAAAACTAAAAGGAGTCGAATATTCAATAAGCAACACATCATACAGTAAACATAATAAACATAAGGTTTCTTGAAAAATGTGCATCTTCATAAATACATACATAAATAACATGAACATGAACATGAACTTATCTTTCACTTATCATAGGCCGTTATCCACTGTTGACCCCCATGAGTTAGGGTTAGCGAATCTAAATAGATTTTGATTCCGCCCGTGGCCGCGAGTTATGGAATCCATACATAAGGAAGACATATTGAGTGCACTACCAGCATGCACGACCTGGCAATGCAATATACCCATAACG
This sequence comes from Juglans regia, assembly GCF_001411555.2. NCBI lineage: Eukaryota > Viridiplantae > Streptophyta > Magnoliopsida > Fagales > Juglandaceae > Juglans > Juglans regia. The sequence goes on along the minus strand of NC_049911.1, from coordinate 14,861,509 downwards.
TAGGTACCGTCTTCATATCATAACATAGCCGTTACATATTTTATCATCATCATACTTGCATACTTGTCATTTCATAGATTTCAAAAGAAATCACATACATACTTGTCATATCGTATCATAGATTTCAAATAAAATCGCATTCCTTCATAAATATCGTGATACATGTTCCCTCACATAAATTCATGACTTTTAATAGATAATTTTATGCATAACTCTAATATAAAATCATGACTTTTCATAAATAATTTTATGCATAACTCTCACATAAAATCTTGCATTTCATAAATAATTTCATGAAATAACTTTCTCATAAAATCATGCATTTAGGTACGTAAAAAGGGGCTTCCAATGAAGGTCATACATGCATAATATCTTTTATAAAAAGACAAGCAGTTTACCGTACATACGTGTAAGGATATGATCATGCTACTTACCTTGCAACGCTAATCCACTATTTTCAGCGCATAGTCGATCGCCTATAAAAATAAACACGAAATTTTCATAAATTTCTAATTAAACCTACGACTTTATTTAAAAATCTAAACTACTAAAATAGTCTATATTTCCTAAACCTAGATTCTTCCTAACACTAAAATATTATCATCTTTTAATCCTAAATAGACATGGGTATTTTTGAAAAGCCAACATATTGGGCATGGGCATTTTTGAAATTTAACTAACCCACCTAAAATTAATTTTATGGGTTGCATGATTCGGAATGGGTTTTAAGCGTGAACGGGTTGCATGCATTCGGGGATGGGTTTACACGTGAAGCAAAGGGCAGGGCCTTACCGTGATCAAAACCTAGCGGCTGCTCGAGGCTGGGCGCGGTGGAGACTTCGACGAGTGGGCCACTATGCAACTGAGAGAAAGAGAGACGGAGAGTGAGAGAAACGAGAGAATGTTTACGAAAGAATTACATGCCGTGAGTGACTATGCATGGAGAGGGTCGGCATGAACTAACCGAGCAAGGGTGGCGGCTTGTTGTGGCGTGCGGTGTCGGGCAGCAGTCTCTAAGCAGTGTGGTGACGATGTGGAGGGGGTTGGTGCCGTGGGGTGGCTGGGCTGTGGCTCACGGTGGGGAGAAAAAAAATCCCCAGTTTCGGTGCAGTAAAACAGAGTATTGTCCGTATGATGGTTGGGCGGTGGGTTGGCAGATATCACCGGACGTGGTTGGCTTGGCCGAGCGACAGTGGTGGAGGGCTCCGTTATGGAGGGTGTCGGCACATTAGGTGGCTTCCGTTCGAGGTCCTTGTGCTGTGTTAAAAGGGTTGAGTGTGGGCTAGCAGTGGAGATATCGTGAGTTTGCTGTGTGTGAAGAAATCGGCACGGACCAACTCGGCAAGTGAGGTTATTTTCTATGGTTTACAGTGGTCGTCAAAGAGGAGATCTTGGGTGTAACTGGCTAGTTTGTGGACGTGGGCAACGTATGGAGGCTGCACGGCTGTAGGGCGGAAGTGGAGTTTTCTTTGAGGGCCAAAGCATTTTTATAAACATAGGTGGATGAGAAATAGAAGAGAAAAAAAAAAAAAAAACTCTAGAGGTAATAAACGTGTATGCAGAGGAAACAGATGAAGCTGTGCATGCATAGGTTTGATGCGTGAGAGGAAGATTCACGGTGGAGGACTTGCGGCGTGCAGTTTTGGTGAGTGTAACATATATATATATATGATTGAAAACATAAAAGAATACCCTAGATAAAAAGAGACGTGAATGTGCATGTGAGTGGATTGTTGAAATTCATAGAAGAATAAAATCCGGTATGGAGGAGTTTTATTATGAAAATGACTCATGAGCTTGGAGAGGAAAAAAAATAATAATAATGGAGCCTTAATAAAAAAATAATAATTTAGCCCGATAAATTCTCTAATGGGCTTTAATTTATTTATTGAGTTTAACAAAATTATTCATAATTTATTCCTAAAAAAAATATAAGATCGGGTCGTTACAGAGAGATAATGGGGAGAGAGTGTGATCATGGTGTGAGGGAGGAGTGGGATATTATCAAGAGTTGGCAGTGGCTTGGGGTGGTGTAAAGTGTCTGGTGGAACTTTCTGCAGAGATGATGACGACATCTTGCTTCCTTTGGTAATGCTTAACTTGAGGAGCTTCGATAGGCTGGTGGATGTGGGGGGTTGCTCAGTTTCGGTTGCTAAAAATAGGGGCTATTGGGTTCTTGGTTTCTGTTTGGCTTTTGCACGGTGGTTGAAGAAGGTAGCTATGATAGCAACGCGGTGGGGGGTTTTGCGTGGAGGGCTCGTTCGTGGCTTCGTTGCTATGGTGGCTGAGCAGTGGGTGGTTCTCATGGCTGGCTACAATTATGGAAGGTAGCCAAGGTTTCTGCTTCAAGTGGGGTTGCGCAACATTGGTAGTTTGGGGTGGCTTGACCACACAGAGTTGGTTTTCTATCGCAGCAACACCACGGATCATGTGCCACCAGTTTCGTCTCGGGCTGGCCTCATTAGTGGCAATGGAATGGTTGCGGCATGGATGAAGAGGCTCACATTGGAGGGCTTAGAGTGGTGCTTGAAGAGGGGAGCAGCGTGCATGGAAGGGAAGGGGTAAGCGTAATATATATAGGTGATTGAGAATCAAAAGAAAACCCTAGAGGAATAGAGACGTGCATGTGCATGTGAGTGGAGTCGTGCAGGGTGGAGAACCTGATCATAAACTGAGTTAGTTTTCACAGTTTGAAGCAAACAGGGTGTGGGCCTCGGGTTTTGGAGATTTGGGTTTCTTCAGTGAATTATAGGCCTCTACTCAACCTCTAAAAATAATACAACTTGTCCTATAAATTTTTCAGGTCAATTCCCACTTGGCCCATAAAAAGATTTTAACCTAATTATCACGCCCCATAAAAAAATCTCACCTAGTCAAAAAAATATTTTCCCGGCCCTCAAAATGATTTTTTTCCATCCAAACCAAAAATATTTAATGATTTTAACTATAACTTGGCAAACCCAATGAAAATTCGATATCCGCCAAAAATAAAATTTTAGGCCCGTACTCTCTTCCAAAAAACATTTACTCAAAATCCCAAGTTGGCTTTTCATACTTATAAACCCAAAATTTTTGTAAAGCCGCTTGGCGCTGGGTCCAGGTGTTACAAATCTTCTCTTCTGTTCTTCAAAACTCCACCCACATTTCTTAGTTCATATGAATTTGGCATTCTTCCTAGTCAACGTCGTAAATGGATTCAAGAGTCTGAAAATTCCTTCCACGAATCTTTGGTAATACCCGGTAAGTCCCATAAAACTCCTAACTTCGTGGATTGTCATGGGGCGTTGCCAGTCTATGGCTGCTTCAATCTTACGTGGGTCCACCACAACTCCATGCTTGGATATTACATGACCGAGGAGATTAACCTCCTTCAACCATAACTCACAAATCTGATTTTGGCGAACAACTAGTGTTCCCTTAACTTCCCAGTACTAATCTTAAGTGGTTCATATGATCTTCCAAGTTCTTATAATATTCCAAAATGTCATCAATGAATACCACCATGAAAATATCTAAAATTGGCCTAAACAACCTATTCATAATACTAATGAATGCTGCTAGGGAATTAGCCAAACAAAATGACATCATCATGAATTCAAAGTGTCTATACCTCGTCCTAAAGGCAGTTTTAGACATGTCACTCTCCTTGATCCATAACTAGTGATACTTGAATATAAGATCAATCTTAGAAAATACTGATGTCCCTCATAATTGGTCGAATAAGTCACCTTATTTGTCCCTTGTAATTGGTCGAATAAGTCACCTTATTTGTCCTTCATAATTGGCAAGGGATATTTGTTCTTTATTGTTGCCTTTTTTAGTTCCCAGTAGTAGTCACTACACATCCTAAGTGTTCCATCCTTATTTTTTACAAATAGTATTGATGCTCCTCTAGGTGAAGAATGGGGTCTAATGAATCCCTTAGCCAGCAATTGTTGCAATTGAGACTTTAGTTCTTCGCTTCCCCTATTTCGTCCCAACATATTGGTGACCTACATCTCTCGTACAACACCTCCTATGGGGCCATCTGGATGGTCACCTAGTAACTATTGTTATATGCGAGCTCTATAAGTGAGACGTGGCTCTCCTAGGGTCCTTTAAAATCCAAAATGTATGCCCTCACCATGTCTTCTAGTATTTGAATGGTCCTTTCCGACTGTCTGTCGGTTTGGAGATGGTAAGAACTACTAAATCTCAATTTAGTTCCCATCTTTGTTTGTAAACTCTTTCAACAATGAGACATGAATCTCAGGTCTCGGTCCGACACTATTTTCTTAGGTACTCCATTAACCTAACTATCTCTTGAATATACAACCGAGTGAGTTTACTTAGAGTGTCTATAGCGTAGATCAATAAAAACTGAGCACTCTTAGTCAACCAATCTATAATTACCCATATGACATCCTCACCACTAGGAGTCCCAATCTATGGTGACGTCTTCCCATTTTCATTCTAAGATAGGCAAGGACTGTAGATTCCCTGCTAGTCTTTAATGTTTCGCTTTCATCCTTTGGCAAATAACACATCTTTCTATGAAGTATGAGATGTCTCACTTCATTCCTTCTCAGCAAAATCCCTTCCTAAGATCTCAGTACATCTTTGTACCTCTAGGGCGTATTGAATATGGTGAGAAATAAGCTTCTGTTAGGATTCACTCTAACATTTCTAAATGAACCAAAACTACATTTCGTCCTCTATACAATAAGTTCCCATCCTCACTCAAACTAAAATGTGCAAGTTCGTTACTTGTATGGACTTTTCGTCTAATTTCCAACAATTTTGGGTTCTTTCTCTGCTAGTACTTCAGCTCATTGAACTCGCTTACTCTTAACTGTTACTTAGCTATGAGCACGCCTTTTGTTGGAAAGTCCTTCAACAATAGGTGTCTCATTCCTTACAATAGTGAGTCCACCTCTATGGAATCTTCCGCACTCTTAGAACCTGATTTGTGACTTAGTGCATTGGCAACTACGTTTGCCTTTCCCAGGTGATACTTGATTTCACACTGATAGTCATTGACGGTTTCTAACCATCTCCATTGCCTCATGTTGAGGTTCTTCTAGGTGAAGAGGTGTCTTAAACTCGTTTGGTCCGTGTGCACCTCGCACTCTTTTTTGTATAGGCAGTGTCGTCAAATCTTCAAGGCAAACACCATGGCTACTAGATCTAGGTCGTGGGTAAGGTAATTCTTCTCATGATTTTTCAATTGCCTAGATGCATATGCCACTACCCTTCCTTCCTGCATTAAGACACAACCTAATCCAAACTTAGATGCCTTGTTGAACACTACAAATGTTTTCTAAGGTTCGAGCAAAGCCAACACAGGTGTTGTGATTAATCTTCTCTTTAGTTCCTCAAAAGTCTGCTCACACTTGTCTGTCTTGGCGAATTTAGCATTCTTCCTAGTTAACGCCGTGAGAGGACTGGACAACCTAGAGAATCCTTCCACAAACCTCTAATAGTAACCAGCTAAGCTGAAGAAACTCCTCACCTCATGCACTGAGGTGGGTCATCGCCATTCTAATACAGCTTCGATTTTACTTTGGTCAACCATGACTCCATCCTGGATTATCATGTGACCAAGGAACTTCACTTCCTCTAGCCAAAACTCACACTTGTTGAGTTTGGCAAACAATTAGTGGGCCTTAAGTGTTCCCAACACCTATCTCAAGTGATCCTCATGCTCACTCCTCTACATTTAATGTCCATAAAAGTTGTTGGGAGCATTAGCTAACCAGAAAGGCATCATCGTACACTCAAAACGGCTAGACCTCATTTGAAAAGTTGTCATTGGTATGTCGCATTCCTTAATTCTCAATTAGTGATATTCTAACCGAATATTAATCTTAGAAAGAACCGCAGCTACCTGCAATTGATCGAATAAATAATCTATTATTGGTAATGGATACCTATTATTTATAGTTACCTTATTCAACTCGTGGTAATCAATAGACATCTTACGGGTTCCGTCCTTCTTCTTAACAAATAACACCAGTGCTCCCCACAGTGAAATACTATGCCTAATAAATCCCTTTGCCAATGATTCCTGCAATTGGCTCTTTAACTCTCTTAACTCAATTGGAGCCATCCTATAAGGTGCCTTATGCACTAGAATTCCCTTACTAGGAGGGGGTAGTCCTTGTAGTACTTCGAATACTTTCGAGAATTCCCTTACTACGGGTATATTCTTTACCTCCTTAGGTTCTTTCTCCTTAAGCACTACATGCACTAGATAGGCCTTGGCCCCGATCACTAGCTCTTTCATGGCTTGCAACGAGGAAATAATTCTAGGCATCGACCTCAACTTACTCCCTTGGAAAATCCTATCCTCACTTCTAGGCATGCGAAATGTTACCACCCTTTGGCTACAATCTATACTCACGAATTGCCTAAAAAACCAACCCATGCCTAAAATATGAGATTTGCTTCCCTTATAGTCTTATTTATCTAGGGGTGTAGAAAAACCAGAAAACTAGTTGAATTGATTGAACCAGACCAAGTTCGGTACCGATTCTTAAGAATCGAAACCGGTTCAATATTGGTTTTCATATTTTGAAAAATGGTTTGAACCGAACCAAACTGGTACATATATATTTAATTTTTTTATATAAATTTTTATATTATATTATATGTATTATATGCTAAATTGCTAATTAATATAATAGGAAATGTAACGACTTGAAAGAAATTTGATAGATGAATTTCGTTAGACCTTAGAAACGTCATGAAATTCTTTCAGGATTGGATTTCATGAATCAATTAGGTTTTAGTCTGTTAGTCTATTCGAATCCCGATCCACTATGGTGACGAAATTACCTTTATGACGCCCTCAAACTCCATTTTGAAGCGTTGGGACATACAACAAAAATCCATGTTCATAACAGTAAGGATGCACTACACCTACTGTGCATCTAACAATATGCACTACTCACAACGGATATTTTTTTCTTTGACCAATATGCAATGTACCAGAAATACTATATCCCAAAACATAAACATGATATCGTAATATTCACATCCCCAAAAGTTATAACATGGTTCCCACCAGTCGGTAGCAAAACAAGCATAGTACTGAAAGAGTAACTCCTTAGTTACAAATATACATTATTCTAATCTAAGTGAAGCTACTCACGCAGCTTCGCTATCAACTCAAAACAATGTCCCAAAAACTAGAGTATAAACTCTCTCATCCTCCCAAGGCTCCTCCTTGGCTTATTCGATATCCTCCAAGCGGTCGTGTGCTTTTCTTCTGCTTCCTTACACATCACATACTATTTTAGGGGGAATGGTAGTTGAGACTAGGGCTGGGCTCCGACTCCGACGGAGTCGGAGTGCTCGTTTCCGACCTCCGACTCCGACAAGAGTCGGAGCCAAATTGGAGCTCCGACTCCGACTCCGAACTGGAGTCGGAGTCCGACTCCGATCGGAGGTCGGAGCTCCAACCTCCTATAGGAGCTCCGACATAAGATCGGAGCTCGACGTGCGCTCGACGTAGCGCTCGAGCGGAACTCTTTCAGAGAGGTTCGCTCGACTTCCGCTCGACTTTCGCTCGAGCGAACCTCTCTGGAAGAGGTTCACTCGACTTCCGCTCGACCTGTCGCTCGAGCAGAACCCTTCCAGAGAGGTTCGCTCGACTTCTGCTCGACATGTCGCTCGAGCCAATGTTCAATACAACGTGTGCTCGACTTGCGCTCGACACCTCGCTCGAGCGAAAGTGTACAGTAAAAAAAATTTCGGAGTCGGAATCGGAGCTTCTTAGAGCTCCGACTCCGACTCCGACTCCGAATAGATATTCGGAGCTACTCCGACTTCTGACTCCGAATTTCGATGACTCCGACGAAGTCAGAGTCGGAGTCGGAGCGGAAGTCGGACGGAGTCAGAATTTTCAGAATTTTGCACACCCCTAGTTGAGACTACCTCAACGAGATTTATAAAATCTTAGCAAGTATGACTCCTAAGATACCAATGGTATGAATAGGCATGCATGATAGTAACTGATATGTATGCTTCATGATTTGAGCTTGAACATGCATGACATGACTTGATAAATATCATGACATGATCTTGACTTGAAAATAACGTGACTTGTCATGAATATAACGTGACATGACATGAAAATAACATGACTTAATTTGAACATGGTATGACTTGAAAGTATCATGACTTGGTATGGAAATAACATGACATGACATGAACATGCGACCTTGTTAAAATATACGTGTTTTAAATATGATGTCCTGACAATCAGAATGATTTCGCCAGTTGTTTCATTAGCATTATTTGAACAACCAAAATGATTACGCCCAGCATATTCTGTTATAGATACTCAAATGACCATAATGATTATGCCATGAGTAATTTAATAGAGTTACTCTAACAATTAAAATGATTACACCAGGAGTACTTCGTAATAGTTTTAATGAAAATACTCTGATAATTAGAATGATTACACCATGGGTATTTGAATAGCGGTACTCTAACAATCAAAATGATTATGCCAAATGTACCTTATATAAGTTATTTGTGACGCCCCTAGACCCCGCTTGAGGTTGAATGGAAACTGAAGCGTCAAGACATACAACTCAAGGTTACACACTCCTCACGGTTTCTAAATGCAAAGCCCTTCCATTTCCCTTCATCCCGACTTCTCACCTCCCTCGAAGATGATCCAGTAGACCTCCCTCCCTCCTAACCCTAACCCAGCCCATTTCTCTTCATCCCGAAACCCTAACTCTAACCCTAACCCAGCCCATTTCGATTATTGAACTGCAAACATCAAGATTCCCATGCTCTCCTCTTTAAAGTTAGTGTAGAAGATATTCCTCATCACTATTAAAAAGGAAATAACTTAGCTAGCAAATGTATATTTGGGAATTACGAAGCTTTCCAAGCTATGAAATGCCGAAAATATTCTCATCACTATTATAAATCAACTGCCTATGCCACAAAAACAATAAAAATAAAATAAAAAAGAACCAAACATTAATGATATCACAATTCAGGTGGTGGAGGTGGACTTAACAATAATTTCTAAATGCCAACTTTGGAATTGTATGAATTCATGAACTTTATGTCTACATTAATTACTTCAAAAGGGTCCCCCTGCCAATCTAATAAGAAGACTCTTGCACAGAAAACTTCAATTCTTTACCTCAACCTTTAAATTTTCCTAATTATACACACACAATTGTTTAGGCACTACATAATCATAAGGATTAAAAAAAAAAATGAGGAATGAAACTCCCTTTTGTTGCAACCATTGAAAAATAAGCATATAATGAGTATCAAGTAAAGTGTCATGTTCCTATAAAAAAAACAAAAACAAAAACAAAAACAAAAAGTAAAGTGTCATGTAGGCTACATGAATTCTTTCATCGAAAAGAAAACACAGAATGTTTATATAATCACAAAAGTACACCAAAACAAATGGATTTTTGTACTATCAGCAAAAGAACTAGAAGAAAGATGAGCAATATTTTCAGAAACAATCAGGTTCCTCAATAACTTACCCAAATAAAATAAAATAAAATAGAACTTAAAAATAGGTAAATTATGGTCAGATAACTTGGTCAAGAATAGTCTTTGATCTTTCCAATATTGTAGTTTTTTTCTCACCCTGATGTAATGGGCACACATGTTAGTGAATTACACCCACTTCTAGAGGCTTGTAAGATAGAGAATATGAGTATCCTAGGGAGAGTACAAATAACTTGCAAAAAATTATTTCTTATTCTTTGCAAGTTATTATTATTATTCTGAAAAAAATTAATTGTAATTCTGTTTCTGGAAAAAAAAACGGCTACTTTGTTTATTCAACCCTATGGATGATTTAAAAATTACTAAATGGAATTTCATCTCTGCTACTTTGCTAACATTTTCTGATTTTCTGTTTTCTATTGCTTCATTGACCTTCCTCATTGTTGATTCATTTGCACTCCTTAGCTAATAATTTAGATCTCAATAATCCAGAGTTTATCATTTGAGTTTCTTTCATGGAGGCAGATATGGGGAGCAGAGGCAAGAGCCGCATGCTTCATCAACTAACTCAACGAAGAACACTAATTTTATTATTTTTCTTTTCAATTTCATTATAAACTAATTCTATTTTCTAGAGCTTTGATGTAGTCTAATATTGAGCACACAATTTATATTCAAAGCTATTTTATTTCAATATTTTCATGATTGAGTGTTTATTCTTTGTTCTTAACGCTTGCAATTTTCTAGCTAATTATTATTCGATCTATTGAATCGCAACGAGACCAAGATGTGATTTGTGATTACATTAGTTGAGCGAAAGTAGAGATACTTTACAGCGGCTAGTGTGATTTTCAAGAAAAATCCAAAGAACTTAATGAGTCTCCAATTAGTTAAATTCACATACAGATATGAAGTTATTAGTTGGAGATAGTTTTGGTATTGTTTGAGAGAAAATATTGAATAGTTGAAGGATTTTTATCATCAACTTGGGATAATTGGAATTCTATACCAAGCAAGAATAAATTATATGGGATTTGCTAGGTGAAGTCAAACGCTCTAGATCTATTCTTATTATCTTTAAAATCTTAATAGCATAATTATTCCTTGTGGGTTCAATATTCGTTTTCTTAAAAACATTTTACTACTTGTTACGATTTTGTGCACTTGTAGATATATTTTTATGCGAACAAAATCTTTGAATATGAACAGATGGTTTTTGAGTATGAAAAGATTGAAAAGGCACTCCGATTTTCTGATATCAGGTTTCTGAGATTTGCATATGAAAAATAAAATGTTTTGTTTCTGCATATCGAACTTTCTGAAAATGCTCATGTTTACATACTAGTATATGTTCTCTGCTTACTAAGTTGTTGATAACTCACCCCTTATCTCCATAACATTTTTCAGATAATTTTGATGGTATAGCTGGGAATCAAGACTAGAAATCATGTATAAGACTACGTAAGCATAGTGAATTAAGTACGAAGATGGTATGTTGGTTATTGGAGATTTTATTCAATAGTTTTGTTTTGCTCTATTGACTTGGTATTATGGGAGGTTGATGTTAATTTTGAGGATTTGTGTTGTTTAGATTAATCATATTGGAGTAGTTGACTTGAAACAGTGAGTTGCACGTATTATTGACAATTTTTGAGTCTATGATTATATGATTGAGACATGATATTGAGTGACAAGTAGTAACTCTCTGACCCATCCGGGATCAAGGCATTACATATTCTCTCTCCTATACGTGATCCGAGGGTAGTTGGCGATTGTCCTCCCATCCTAGATACGAATTTCTAAGGGGCTTCCAAACTACTTTCCTTGTCGGTAAACGTCATCCTCTTGAAGTTCGTGGGCGCATTGCGCTTTTCTCACTCAGGTATGGAGGCCACATGCACTAGTTTCTGGAAATCCTTAATCTCTAGGTCTGCTTCCTATGTCCTAATTTGCATTTGAAGTCCATCTTGAAATCATTATATTCTCATACTCTCAGTAGAAATGAGGTGTAGGGCACCTTCTTAAATCATTCGCACGAGATCCTTTCCATGGCTCTTAGCTCCATGGTAAGAAGTTGTCTCTTGGCACCCTACCATAGTGCCGCTTCTCCTTGAATCAAGTAACTCACATATAAGACCTTCTATTTTTTTATAGATCCCCCTCACCTCGAAAGTCCTTTCAATATCTGTGATCCACCTTTCGACCTTAAGTGGTCCCTCGTTACTGGAAAATTATGGGTAACAGAAAGCCAAAAATCACTTGTACGAACAACCTTGTTGTTCCTTCCTAGGGGAGTTAACTTGCTAAATCTTCACAAGTCAAGTGTAAATTTCTTGTTGTTGTTACAGCACATCCAAGGTATGTTTAAGTGCTCTCACTAGATCTCTATCTTACCCTTCCCCCGGTGACTCTCCCTCAGGACTACCTATCGATTGCTCACCTTGCAGAATTATTGGTCACGCCATGCTTAGACCCAGCCACAGAACCCAAACCTACCACTTACTGACTCAACTTCCACTTACTAATACAATTTAAGCCTATCATGCTCTAAGATCCAAGCTTATGGTACTACCAATCGATTCCTACATTTCTGGTACTCTTTCTATAGGACAAATGTGGATTTACCCAAAGTAGTAAAACACACTGTGATACCAAGTTATGGCATCTTGTTCTTCAGTAAAGGACCTAGCGAGGATCTGTGGTGCCAAGGGTGTCAATCATATGGAAACACCCAAGGTTTAGGTTGGGATAGGTGTGTAAGGTTTGCTTAGATGTGCATGTGTAAGGAATGATTAAATGGTTCGCAGTGAAAGATAAAGGTTTAATCTTAAAGGTAAATGACATATTACCAAAAATGTAAAAGAAGCCATAATTTCATATCCTCATTGTCACATCATCTCACACAAAGATATATATGTTGCATCGGAGAAATGTCTACCAGCCTACACAATACCACCCCACCCCAATCATTCACGAGGACTCCCTCTACACATATGAAGCTTGTGGCGACGTCTCACAAGAATTGTTCGGGGTATTCTTCATCCAACCCCATGATAATCGACACACGGTACACTTACTCACACAGAGATATAGATACTCACACAAAGATTCCACAAAAACAAGTGCAATTCAAATCTCAAGAAATATGAAGTGAAAATAGTCGTAAACATAAGGGCAAAACATTTATTATTTCATTATTAGAAAGGGGGAGATTATAGAGTATGCATGAACCAAAATTCCATAACATCCTCATACAACATTTACCCCCATTCCTTGGCACTATCTTAGAAGCTAACCTATCTCACTACCTCATGATGGTACTTTGCTGCTCTTCTCTTTATCTCCTTAGGCATTACTTGCCCCTCGAAGATTCTATCTTCTAGACTCTCTGGTGCTTACAATCTCAAAAGTGAGATTTTGGCTTTTTCATAAACCTTTTATAGCACCGGTGCGTTAGGTGTCCTTCTGACTCTAGATGTGACTGAATAAAAGCCCTTTAGTCTCAATTGTTTCACTGTAAGATGACAAAGACAAGCTAGCAAGGCATGGTCTGTATGTCCTTACAGTCTGCCTTATGTCCAATCCTCAATCTCTCTCCAACTAAGGGTCCCCCACATGGCATTAGGCATTAGATCATACCTCTGGGCTCAGACGATAGGATCTATCGAGCTGAAATCTTTTACCAAACCCACTCTGGACATAACTCTTGAGATGGAAAGAAGGCCACTATGTACGACTCTACCACCTCCTCCTAAGCATTTCCATGTAGTCTCATAAAGCTCGTACATGTCAGCCAAGGCCTTATCCTCGACCGTTGCTCACCTTTAGTTCGTTCTTTGCTTTTGTATCTTGGGCGACTTTTCTAGCTCACCTACCTTAAGGTGAAAAGTACTTTTCACCTTGCATCAAGACGTGTCGGCCAGGCTTTCTGCATAGTGTTGCTCACCTATATGTTGGACTAGCGACACTTTGCAGCACCTGCAATAATGTTTTTCCCAACCCAATGGAGTGGTTCTTTTTCTTTCTTTCCACTCAACTCCATCGGTGGTCTGTCCCCTTGCACTAGTAGGATCTCACATGTGGTGCCCCAAACTCCCGATTGTGGTTTCTTGAGGAGCCATGGTGCTTGAGATGCAAGCTGGAGGGCTGCATCCCTTACGTTTGTGGGAATCCTATGTGTTTGTATGCCAAACACGTGTATATATCAAGAATCACAACAAAATTAGAAAGGGTGTTAGCCGGAGACTAACACTAATAGTGCTAGAGAAATTGTTCACTACTCTTCCATTAGTAATATATCCATAAGTCATTGTTCCTTCATCCCAAATATAACTACATACCAACATTTGATCACCATCCAACTCAAAATATAAAATCCCATAAATTGTCCGTCTCCTAAATACAATAAACATCCTGAAATCTTACAAGGGGTTATAACTTAATGGGGACAGGCCCCCACGGCTATTCCTCAGGTTGCATTGGTCCTTCCTGGCGGTAACCCTCATTAGTTACATCTGCATCAAATTCTACAGTTACAAGGAGTGAAACCATAAGGACTACCACAGTGAGATTTCAACAAAATTTCAAGAAGTTAAAACCCAAAATAGTACTAACAATGCAAGACAATGGTGATGAATAGGAACGCACAAGTTTAATGAAAATAAAGGCTGAAATAACATATATCATAAGAATGGTAAGGAACCACTCTCTGAACAAAACACATATATCATAAGTATGGTGAGGAATTACCCTCTGAGTAAAATAGCATAATCATGAATCACCATACACATCACCAAGTACGGGGAATAACTCAACCCAATCTCATGAGTACTGAGTACTATGGAAATGCTCCACCCTGATCAGCACCTCTACTTGAGTGAAAAACATGTCAATGTGTAACCAAGAATGGTACGAGGAATCACTCAACCCAATCTCATTAATACTAAGCACTTTGAAATCACATTATCAAAGTAGTCGATAAACATAATGAGAAAACATGCACTTTCATGAGAGAAAGGGATGAGAAGTGGAATATGAAGTCTTGAACATGCACAAAGACATTTACCCTCATATTAATAGCATAGTCGTAGGAGTAAACCTACCTCGACAGTAACAAAATAACTAAAGGTTATGCTAGAGTTGTTAATCTTCTCGTTGAAGAAGACTATGAGCCCTTAGTCTCCTTGAAGTCCTGAACAGAAGAAAAAAGAAAATAAAGTGTATTGAAGTACTTAACAATCTCGCAGGTGAGATGAAGATTGTCACATCTCTGAAAGTTTTGGCATCCTATTGACTGCAAAAGTGTGACGCCCCCAACCTCCACTTGGGATGGAACAGAGACTTAAAGTGTCAAGACATACAATACAATGTTACATACCCTCGTACATGACAATTAATATGCTATGTATCATAGTATGCAACTAGCAGTACGCAATAATCATAGCGGAAATAAAGGTGAAAGTATAACTTATGCCAGAATAAATAAAAACATCTCAATTTCATTAGTAATCATCCTATTCAAAATATCAATGTAGCATAATCTAAAGTCAAATCATCTGCTTCATGCATTCTAAAGTATGAAGGACTTGGTCTATAACATCAGGATTAAATCCAATCTCTTCTCAAGGTCCGGCTCCTCCTCAGTCAGTCAGATCCACTGCTCCATCTAGCTTATCCTCCTCGAGTCCTGACACAACTTATATCATTCTGATGGAATGATAGTGGTCCCATAAAGGGTGAGATTTACTTGAAATCTCAGTAAATTAAACAACCAACTTCCACAAAGATAAATTAAACATGAAGCATGATAAATATGCAATGCATGAAATGCAGAAAAATTAGTATGCATGTCTCCCATCCAAATTCCTTAACATTTTAGAAAAATGGAGACACAGGTTTTCATTCAGTAAACATCGTTGCCATCATTTTTGAAAACATAACTTCATCATAAACTTTCATCATTATTAGCAATTCATAATTAAAATCATAACGTGTGGTAATGTCACAGTTCCACATATGCACTGTGAATACCTGCCGGTGATTGTAGTACAACTCACATTGAAACTATATTATCTATAGACTCATTCTCAATGCATTGATAAATATAACATAACATCATAACGTATACACGCATTAGGTGTCATAACATATTGACTTCGCTCCGGTGTTCTTTAAAAAGAACCCATTCAAAGCCTGTTCTTCTTCAATCCAGGGATTAACACTCCATTCTTAAACACTCCAAAGCGGACAGAGGAGTTTCAATAAGATAATTTCTCATCCTAGCATTTGTGGTCGTGACAAGCTCTAGGATTTTCACTAATTGCAAACAAACTCTAAATTTAACCAAAAATCATGGACTTCATATTTTGTATATTCTAAAACCATCTATGCCCTTGGAGTTTCAAAAATCAAAGTGCAACTTGGTCAAACAGTCCCAACCCGTGGCATGTACTCTAGTTGAGGCCTAAGTGTGTTTTTAACTATTGATCCCATTGAAAGCATGCATAAGATATTTTCTTTAATAAAAAATGATCACTAACATATTTAATAACATAATGAAGGCTAATTCTTGGACAATCAAGTTCATCCGAATACTTAATCATGGCTAAGATATCCTAAATCTCCAATTCATTCAAATATTCATACCTGATGATCAAAACAAGATAGATTTAAGACCTATCATGACATGCTTTTAATCACAAATCAAACCTACCATAATCATTATAATACAACAATAAATCAAATCAAATCATGCTTAAGATATGTCATAGCTAAATTCCCATTTAAAATCATTTAATCACTCAAACCACTATTTAATGACCCAGTTTTGAATTAAGCATGATAACCTTCTCAAAACTCAACCAAATTTTATACCAACACTTGGAAACAAAGCTTGAAATGCTAACTAAGATCAATAGCAAGAAAACTTACAAATTTCATGGTCTTCCAAGCACACAAGACAACCTTACTCAAGAACACTCAAGAACTTACCAAAACTCACTCAGTTTCACTCTTTTGATCTCTAAGGGGGAGAAATGCTCACAAGACTCAAGAGAAAACTTTAATTTGAGGTGTGGACGAAATGAGGAAGTGAGAGAGATATTTATAGGGTTCAAGAGGGGAGGCGACGTTGACCTTGGTGCAAGGTGATTGGATGAAGTGGTAGGTGCACAAGTCTTAAATTTTTCCAACTCGTGTCATCTTGTGCAAACCAAAACAGTGCCCTAAACCACCATGATTTCACTTCTAAAGTTGCTACATTGAGCCTAAAGAAAGCTAGTTTGGTGGTGGTACAGAAGAAAAGAAAGAAAAACACAAAATCATCATACACAATCAAATGGGTTCAATGGTGGTTTCCTTGGGCAGATTTAGTTTTTGAGCTTTCTTTGGGTGGGAAAACTGAGTCAAATGGTCATGATGACCATAAGGAACTCTTGGGGATTGGGTGGTGTTGGAGGTGGCATGGGGTGGTGGCTTAACCATGGCGGATGGGTTGTTAAAACTTAACCAAATCAATTTGCACCCAACTAGCTTCCTAAGTGCAATCGGTTTGATATTTTGGTTTGGTTCTTGAAACCAAATTTGCCCAAGTATTGGTTTGGGTTTAAAGGGGTCTCATAAGGTTTTTAAGGATCACAATACCCTTGAGAAAAAGGCACAAAAAGATTGGGCTTAAGGGCAAAACAGTCCATACACTCAAAGGGCACACGTGTGCCAATTGATGTAGTTTTGGGATTTGATATGTCATTTCCTCTAATGACATGTGTGGAGGTTTATCTAGGGTTTTAGTATGATCTAAGAGTGATGAAATGAAAGAATCAATGAAAAAAATTTGAGTTAGGAGGTTAAGAAAAGATTAAACGAAATTAAGGTTCAAAGCATGACTTAAAGTTTACTAACCTCAAGTATGATGGTTAATGATCTTAGCCAACTCTCAAAACTTAATTTGGGTACTTAGAATATGATTTGGGTTTAAGGAAACCAATTGTATGGTTTATTGGGCTTTCAAGTTAAATAGTGAATTAAACCCAAACATGGCTTTGGGCCTTGTGGGCATAAAAGGGCCAAGTGTGTTGGTTCATGGCTTATGAGCTCTTGGGCTTGAATGAGAGGGGCCTCATTTTCAAATTTTTAGGGTTAAAAATAAATCTCAAGATCCACTAAGATGGGCTTAAAAAGGTTTGATTTGGCCTAATTGGGTCATGGGTCCATTCTACACCAAGTTTGGCACAAAGGCCTTAAGCCTTCCATACCTTGGGCTTAACTTCTAAGGTTCTACAAGAAAGGTCTATATCCTTATAACTCTCAAATTGGTCTAGGGCTTGTGGTACATATTCTTAGCCCACCACATTCTTAGAGAATTAGAGGCCTAAAGTCTTATATCCATCAAGTAGGGCCTAATGCCTTTACTTTTACTAAGTTATGCCCAATGGTCTTACGTCCTTTTCATTGGGCCTATTTTCTAGTGTCCTTTAAGAAAGGCTTAAAATTTTATATTTTCCAAGTTGGGCCTAAGACTTTTTAACATCTTAATCTTAGCCCATCACATCCTTAATGCATTAAGGTCCTAAAGTCTTATTACCTCTCCTAAGCCTTTATACCCAAAAAACTTGGGCCCTTAATAAACCAATCTCTTGGGCCTTCCTAAGTCCATTAAAAAAATTTTACACAAATTACTTAACCCAATAAGGTGGCAAAATCTCCAATATGCCATTTGTCATTTTGACAATGGCCTCTTGGTATCCTTCCTCAAAATTAATTAAGCACTAAAAATTCTCCAAAATAATACTACTAAACCAATCAAGATTCAAAAATTTTCATTTTCCTCAAAAATCAATATTGCATTAGGATCTTTTAATAATTCTACTAAACACAAAGTATACGGTCCTCTTGCCAACTCAAATATCCAAAATTATTTTTACTCTAGAATAGCTTAACTCCTAATTAACTAGGATTAAGTCTACTAAGGTCAAGGCCTAAGGAGCTTTTTAAGTAGGATGTTACATCCTCCCCCACTTAAAAGAAGATTTCATCCTTGAAATCGGGGTATGGATATGGATGAATAAAGCATGCAACACACATATACTATACATACATACCTACTAGAGATTCTATGGTCTCGAACTAGATAAGAGGTCTTCACAGACATCATCCGGCAGTTCCTCCTGAGTGTGGTAGAAGAATCGATCCTCTTCTGAGTCATAGTATGCGTTAACTTATTCTTCCATTTCCCTCCATTGTTCAATTAATGCGTCTTCGATCTCTAGAGATCCCTCTTCATGGTATTGTATGCGACGAAAAGAAAATTCAATGACTCTAAGGTATCCATGGAAAAGATAACTGGATACAACAGTTCGTGTTTTTTTTTTCATCCTCTTTCTCCTAGTGGCTTCTTCAACATTGTGATTTTGCCAAAGCACCTTCACTAAATTAATTTTTTGATTCCCAAGTTCCTTTGCTTTCCAATCTATAATCTGAACAGAAACTTCCTCATTTGTCAGATTGAGTTGTAACGAAATGTAGTCGGGATCTTCAGGGCAAAGATTACGGGGGCTAACTCTAAGTTATGGGTGGGGTAATTCTGCTCATGGCTCCTAAGTTGTCGAGAAGCGTAAGCGACGACACGTTCATCTTGCATTAGTATACATCTAAGTCTTGATAATCTAGAGGAACTCTCTATGAACCTTTGGTAATAACCAGCTAATCCCAAGAAACTTCGGATCTCACATACATTGGTAGGACGCTGCCAATTCACTACTGCTTAGATCTTACTAGGATCAACAACTACTTCTTTACTCGAAATCTCATGCCTAAGATTTTTACCTCCTTGAGTCAAAATTCACACTTGCATACAAACTATGTTCTTTTAATCTCGCAAGCACTTAAGCTGAGATGTTGCCTATGTTCTTCTATCTAAACCTTCAATGCCTTTAATTCTGATGGGGCTATACGGTATGGTGTTCTATTTGTGGCAGGTTCTAGATCTATAATGGAATCTGTTTCCCTATTATGGTAATCCTGGTAAATCGTCTGTGAACCTCAAGAAAATCCTCAACTACAGGTATCCCATGCATCTCTTTATACCTACTGGAGTCTTCAATTATCAAACCTAGATAGGTTACATCACCGTTAGCGATACAGTTTCTAACGAAGGAGGGAATAGCCTTTATAGTTTCTCTTATCCTACCAGCTTTAGGTGAGTCAAACTAAATCTCTTTCCGCTTGCAGTATAACTTGGCATAACATTTGGATAATCTATCCATTCCTAATATCAAATCAAACCACCAATATACTGAAGATAACCTATCCATACTCCTTCCATCTAACTTAGAGGGAAAATTCTGAGGACTCAGGTACACTTAACTATACTTCCATCGGGAATCATAACTACTACTGAGTACTAAGCAGCTATTTTTAAAACTAATTTCTAAAGAGGGGTATTTAAAGAAAAATATCAGTGATGACTTTCGTCTCTTCATCTATGGGAATCTCCTTGTTCATCTCTCGAAGGGTGAAGGCGTACACACGAACTTGAACAGGTGGCCTCTAATTGGGCCAGTTGTTAGGAGGTTTCCTTCCTCCTTGTGCATTCTAAGGGCACTCCCAAATCAAGTGTCTTGACTGATCGCATCGGAAATAAACTCCTAAACCCACTCGACATTCTCCACCTTGATTCTTTCCACACTTCTTACAGGTAGCAGGTGGAACTGTCATAATGCCTTTGCCCTTACTAGCTCCCTGTATAATCCTTCTTTTGGCATTATTCTCTTCTATAGAGAAGGAATAAGTCCTCTTTCGCTCAAGGTTAATCTCGGTTGCCACACTTCGATGTTCTGCCTCAGTTATTGCAGTCACGTTAACCAACTTCTAAAAATTATGGATGCGAAACCCAGTTACGTAACTGCGAATCCTGGGATGTAGTCCTCCTTGGAACTTCTGAGCCTGCATCTTCTTAGTAGCAATCAAGTGTGGAGCAAACCTTCCTAGCTCCATGAACTTTGCAGCATACTGCTCAACTGAGAGATTGCTTTACACCAACATAGCAAACTCCTGGGCCTTCTAGGTCTTCATTGACTCTGGGAAGAATCGATTGTCAAAATCCTCCTTGAACCTATCCCAGGTCAAAACATTGATATTGTCCAATTCTCTTATCAAGGGCTGCCTCTTGGTATCCCACCAGATACCGGCTTCACCTTGAAGCATATCCCCTACGTACTGTGCTTTTTGCTCCTCAATACAGTCGCTGATCTCGAAGGTCATGTCGAGATCTAGTAGCCACTTATTGGCCTTCATGGGTCCCTCAGTTCCCATGAAATTAGGATATATATATATATATATATATATATATCAAAACCTTCTTATATGAACACCCTTGGTTCTCCTGACTTTCAATTTGAAGGCGTTGTTGGCTTTTCCTCAAGATTATCTCTTGTTGTTGTTTCATGGTTTTCGTTTGCCAAGTCACGTCTTCCATCAAAACAGCAGTCCTGATTTTGTTGAGCAATGGATCCTTCAAGGTTTATTTCTTGCCTTACACACGCCATATGTCCTTAACCTTCCAACTCCTGAGATGTATGCGTATCAAACCATGCTCCAATTGCAGGATTCAAGCCTATGTAAAACTAAGATTCAAACCTATATTCTGGCATAACATTCTGAAGGACACGTGGATTTACCTAGAGACGTAATTGCTCTAATACCACCCTGTGACGCTCCCAACCTCCGCTTGGGATGGAACAGAGACTTAGAGCATCGAGACATGAAACATAAGGTTACATACCCCTGTACATGATAGTTAAAATGCTATGCATCCTAGTAAGCAACTATAGTATGCAATAATCGTAGCAGAAATGAAGGTGAAAGTATAATTTATGCCAGAATAACTAAAAACATCCTAATTTTATTTGTAATCATCAAATTCAAAATACCAATATAGCATAATCTAAAGTCAAATCATCTGCTTCATGCGTTCTAAAGCATGAAGGACTTGGCTTATAACATCAAGATTAAATCCAATCTCTTCACAAGGTTTGGCTCCTCCTCAGTAAATCAGATCTAGCGCTCCATCTATCTTGTCCTATTTGAGTCCTGACACAACTTCTATCATTCCGAGTGGAATGATAGTGGTCCCATAAAGGGTGAAATTTACTCAAACTCTCAGTAAGTTAAACAATCAACTTGCACAAAGAAAAATTAAAAATGAAGTATCATAAATATGCAATGCATGAGATGCATAAAAATCAGTATGCATGTCTCCCATCTAGATTCCTAAGCATTTTAGAAAAATTGAGACACATGTTTTCATTTAGTAAACATCTTTACCATCATTTTTGAAAACATAACTTCATCATAAATTTTCATCATAAACTTTCATCATTATTAGTAATTCATAATTAAAATCATAACGTGTGATAACGTCACAGTTCTCCATATGCACTATGAATACCTGTCAGTAACCGTAGTACAACTCACGTTGAAACTACGTTATCTATAGATTCATTCTCAATGCATTGGTAAATATAACATAACATCATAACGTTTATACCCACCAGCATTAGGTGTCATAACATATTGACTTCACTCCAGCGTTATTTAAAAAGAACCCATTCGAAGCCTGTTGACTGTTCTTTGTCAACCCAAGAGTTACCACTCCATTGTTAAAAAGTCCAAAGCGGACAGAAGAGTTCCACTAGGATACTTACCCATCCTAACCTTTGAGGTCATGACAAAAACTATTTCTATGCTATGCTTGAAAAATGTATTTCATGATATGTGCATATGTAACAAGTTTTCATGTGAAATTGACATTTATATGCAATATGCTAAAAATTGTGAAAATCTCACATGTCATATAAGTATGCAATCAGTGTATCAAATAACATGATATTCTATGCTCAAAATGATAATCGAAATATGAATAAAATATTTATCAATAATTCATAAATAATCTATCAAGGTGTAAATTATAGGCCAACTTACAAACTTCCTGAGTAATCGAAAAAAAGGTCATAGCAACTGAAATCAAATGCATACTAAGTTAGGATTAATACTTCTGCTGTTGAGGTTCAATATCAAAGGCTTCAAAAATAGGTATTTACAAAAATACCCCCTGAACTCACAAAAATTGCCATTAAGGCCCTAAATTTTTACTAATTGCAAACGAACTCTAAATTTAACCGAAATAAATGGACTTGATATTTTTGACATTCTAAAATCATCTATGCACTTGGAGTTTCAAAAATCAAAGTGGAACTTGCCCAAATAGTCCCAATGCATGGCATGTACTCTAGTTGATGCTTAAGTGTGTTTTCAACTATTGATCATTATTAATGCATGCATAAGAGATTTTATTTAATCACAAATGATCACTAACATCTTTAATGACACAATGAAGGCTAATTCTTGGATAATCACGTTCATCTCAATACTAATTCATGGCTAAGATATCCTAAATCTCCAATTTAATCAAAACCGATTCATACTTGATGATCAAAACAAAATAGATTTAAGATCTATCATGGCATGCTTTTTATCACAAATCAAACATTTCATAATCATTATAAGACAATAATAAATCATATCATGCTTTAGACATGTCATAGCTAAATTTTTACTTAAAATCATTTAATCATTCAAACCAACCTTTAATGATCCGGTTATGAACTAAGCATGATAACCCTCTCAAAATTCAACCCAATTTCGTACCAACACTTGGAAACAAAATATGATATGCTAACTAAGATCAAGAGCAAGAAAACTTACAAATTTCGTGGTCTTCCAAGCACTCAAGACAGCCTTGCTCAAGAACACTCAAGAACTTACCAAGACTCACTCAGTTTCACTCTCTTGATCTCTAAAGGGGAGGAAATGAAGAAGTGAGGAAGGTATTTATAGGGTTCAAGAGTGGAGGAGACGTTGGCCTTGGTGCAAGGTAATTGGGTAAAGTGGGAGGTGCACAAGTCTAAAATTTTTCCAGCTTGTGTCATCTTGTGCAAACCAAAACAGTGCCCTAAACCACAATGATTTCACTTCTACAGTTGCCACATTGAGCCTAAAGAAAGTTGGTCTGGTCATTGCAGAAGAAAAGAAAGAAAAACACAAATCATCATACACATGCAAAAGGGTTCAATGGTGGTTTGCTTAGCCAGATTTCAATTTTATACTTTCTTTGGGTGGGAAAACTGAGTCAAATGGTCATGATGACCATAAGGATCACTTAAGGATTGGGTAGTGTTGGAGGTAGCATGGGGTGGTGGCTTAACCTTGGCAGATGGGTTGTTGAAACTCAACCAAATCAATTTGCAACCAATTAGCTTCCTAGGTGCAATCGATTTGATGTTTTGGTTTGGTTCTTGAAACCAAACTCGACCAAGGCTTGGCTTGGGTTTAAATGGGTCACATGAGGTGTTTAAGGACCATAGTGCCCTTGAGAAAAAGGCACAAAAAGATTTGGCTTAAAGGCAAAACAGTCCATGCACTCAAAGGGCACACATGTGTGCTAATTGGTATAGTTTTGGGGTTTGATATGTCAATTCCTCTAATGACATGTGTGGAGGTTTATGTAGGGTTTTAGAATGATCTAAGAGTGATGAAATGAAATAATCAATGAAGAGAAATTTGAATTAGAAGGTTAAGAAAAGATTAAATGAAATTAAGCTCCAAAGCATGGCTTAAAGTTCACTAATCTCAAGTATGATGGTTAATGGTCTTAGCCAACTTTCAAAACTTAATTTGGATACTTAAGGTTTGATTTGGGTTAAAGGAAATCAATGGCATGGTGTATTGGGTTTTCAAGTTGAATAGTGAAATAAACTCAAACATAGCTTTAGGCCTCGTGTGCTTAAAAGGGTCAAGTGTGTGGGTTCATGGCTTATGAGCTCTTAGGCTTGAATGAGAGAGGCCTCATTTTCAGATTTTTATGGTTGAAAAGAAACCTCAAGATCCACTAAGATGGGTTTGAAAGGGTTTGACTTGGCCTAATTGGATCATGGGTCCATTCTACATCAAGTTTGGCTCAACTTCTAAGGTTCTACAAAAAAGGTTTATATCCTTATAACTCTCAAATTGGTCTAGAGCTTATGGTACTTATGGTACCTATTCTTTGCCGATCACATCCTTAAAGAATTAAAGGCCTAAAATCTTATGTCCATCAAGTTGGGCCTAATGCCTTTACTCTTACTAAGTTAGGCCCAATAGCCTGACGTCCTTTTCATTGGGCCTATTTTCTAGTATCCTCTAAGAAATGCATAAATTTTAAATTTTCCAAGTTGGGCTTAAGCCTTTTTAATGTAACACCCCGTATTTTAGTGTATTTTTAATTGAATGATTATTTTTATTAAATTAAATATTAGTTCTCTTGTTTTAAGTTTATCAGATTTTTAGTTGGTTTATTTTTATGATTTTTAATCTGTAAAAATTATTTTGATATGTTTTCTTAATATTAATTATTGTTATGCATTTAAATTGTTCTCTATTTTAAATTAGTTTATTGTTGGGTTTAATTATTTTATTTTCATTTAATTACTACGTTTAAATTATTTTATTTGACTTGTTGTTTTGAAATCTTTTTTGTTGGATCATTTGTGTGACCCAAGATGTGAGGATTGGACCTCATTTCTTTCCTTCACTTTTTTTTTCCTCTTTTTTTTTCTTCTTCTTTTCTCTTCTCTCTTCTTCTCTCCCGTGCAGTTTCCTCCTCTTCCTCCCGTCCGTGCGTCGTCCTCTAGCCATTGCCGCCATGCGCAGCCGTGTGCCTCACTGCCCCTCTCCTTTCCTTCCCCATCGGCCGGCGACCTCACCCCTCCATTTCCAACCTCTTCCGCGCCGCCGTCTATCCCCACCCATGGCTTGAAGCCGCATCCTTCTCTTCGCTCCAGTGCCGTCATCGCGCCACCTCCGGCCACCATCTTTAAACCACATCATCTTCGATCTTCTAGCAACCTAATGCACACATCCCCAGCTCCGATCCGCCACCGGTAAAGCTCCACCATCCACATTTTCGTTTTGAACATTTTGGCCTTCAACTGCACTCTACGCCGCCACCCACGGCTAACCACCACCACCACAAGCTTCACCGACATCCCTAAGCCCTTCACTAGTAATCTTGGGTCTTGGTTTGTCCCTGTTCAAAAGTGGGTTTTTGAGACCCACGGCCACAGTGCATTTGACACTGTTCTGTTGTTGTGTTGCCACTTCTTGCACCTCCGGGATCTTTCAAAAATTATAATATAGCGTTGTAAGTATTTTCTCAAAGAACTTTTGTGATTTAAATGTATTTTTGTACTAACTCATTTCACTATGAACTGGTTGGTTATGCCGGACTGAGTCCGGGGAGTAAGGAGGTCGGATGGATTGGAGGATGAAGTTGTTTGTGTGTTTTGTTGTGTGTTGTGATTTTTTGGATGTTGGATATTGAGACGTTTCATGTACATTGCATATTTGCACACATGATCATGTTTGTAAATGAAAATTGAATTTTCATGTAATTGT
Organism: Juglans regia; assembly: GCF_001411555.2. NCBI lineage: Eukaryota > Viridiplantae > Streptophyta > Magnoliopsida > Fagales > Juglandaceae > Juglans > Juglans regia. The sequence goes on along the minus strand of NC_049911.1, from coordinate 14,835,544 downwards.
ATTCATATTCATGTGTTTATTGAAAACTGGGTTTTCATGTGAGAAAGGATTTTTGGGTGCGTGCGTATCACGACCCCAAGCCGAGATGGGGCATTATCTCGGTGGAGCTCCTCTAGTCACTCGGGAGCGGAATATACTGATATAAACCCGCAGGAAATGAATCCCTTGAACCCACAGTCAATTTGAAAACTTCCGAAGAAAGCCAAAATCAAGTCAATGGAAGGAGAACCTAGACCCGATGAGAACTCGTTTCAAAAACCTAGATTATATTAAAATTTAGACCCGTT